>NW_027137084.1:0-209461 GCF_040869045.1 Eurosta solidaginis | reverse complement strand
AAGATAGAATCGATTTTGTTTTTGCAGATGATAGGTTTTTATGTGTATATTAATCCACAAGCTGATCCAAGGTTCTATCTTTAATGGTTCAATTTATATCAATCCGCAAGCTGATCCAAGGATCCAAGGTTCTATCGCTAACGCGTCAAAGTTGATGGGGTTAACCGACTAAAAGGGAAAAGTGTCCATATCTATTGTGGGTGGGGTTAACCGACTAAAAGGGATAAGTGACCATATCTATTGAACCAAGCAAGATAGAATCGATTTTGTTTTTGCAGATGGTAGTTTTTTATGTGTATATTAATCCACAAGCTGATCCAAGGTTCTATCTTTAATGGTTCAATTTATATCAATCCACAAGCTGATCCAAGGTTCTATCGCTAACGCGTCAATGTGGATGGGGTTAACCGACTAAAAGGGAAAAGTGTCCATATCTATTGTGGGTGGGGTTAACCGACTAAAAGGTATAAGTGTCCATATCTATTGAACCAAGCAAGATAGAATCGATTTTGTTTTTGCAGATGATAGTTTTTTATGTGTATATTAATCCACAAGCTGATCCAAGGTTCTATCTTTAATGGTTCAATTTATATCAATCCACAAGCTGATCCAAGGTTCTATCGCTAACACGTCAAAATGGATGGGGTTAACCGACTAAAAGGGATAAGTGACCATATCTATTGAACCAAGTAAGATAGAATCGATTTTGTTTTTGCAGATGATAGTTTTTTATGTGTATATTAATCCACAAGCTGATCTAAGGTTCTATCGTTAACGGTTCAATTTCTACGTCATACTGGGTGGGGTTAACCGACTAAAAGGGATAATTATCCACATCTATTGAACCAAGCAAGATAGAATCGATTTTGTTTTTGAAGATGATAGGTTTTTATGTATGTATTATACTAATCTACAAGCTGATCCAAGGTTCTATCGTTAACGGTTCAATTTCTACGTTATAGTGGATGGGGTAAACCGACTAAAAGGGATAAGTGTCCATATCTATTGAACCAAGCAAGATAGAATCGATTTTGTTTTTGCAGATGGTAGTTTTTTATGTGTAAATTAATCGACAAGCTGATCCAAGGTTCTATCGTTAACGGTGCAATTTCTACGTCAAAGTGGGTGGGGTTAACCGACTAAAAGGGATAAGTGTCCATATCTATTGAACCAAGCAAGATAGAATCGATTTTGTTTTTGCAGATGGTAGTTTTTTATGTGTAAATTAATCGACAAGCTGATCCAAGGTTCTATCGTTAACGGTTCAATTTCTACGTCAAAGTGGGTGGGGTTAACCGACTAAAAGGGATAAGTGTCCATATCTATTGAACCAAGCAAGATAGAATCGATTTTATTTTTGCAGATGGTAGTTATCTTTAATGGTTCAATTTATATCAACCCACAAGCTGATCCAAGGTCCTATCGCTAACGCGTCAAAGTGGATGGGGTTAACCGACTAAAAGGGAAAAGTGTCCATATCTATTGTGGGTGGGGTTAACCGACTAAAAGGGATAAGTGTCCATATCTATTGAACCAAGCAAGATAGAATCGATTTTGTTTTTGCAGATGATAGGTTTTTATGTGTATATTAATCCACAAGCTGATCCAAGGTTCTATCTTTAATGGTTCAATTTATATCAATCCGCAAGCTGATCCAAGGTTCTATCGCTAACGCGTCAAAGTTGATGGGGTTAACCGACTAAAAGGGAAAAGTGTCCATATCTATTGTGGGTGGGGTTAACCGACTAAAAGGGATAAGTGTCCATATCTATTGAACCAAGCAAGATAGAATCGATTTTGTTTTTGCAGATGGTAGGTTTTTATGTGTACATTAATAGACAAGCTGATCTAAGGTTCTATCGTTAACGGTTCAATTTCTACGTCATACTGGGTGGGGTTAACCGACTAAAAGGGATAATTATCCACATCTATTGAACCAGGCAAGATAGAATCGATTTTGTTTTTGAAGATGATAGGTTTTTATGTATATATTATACTAATCCACAAGCTGATCCAAGGTTCTATCGTTAACGGTTCAATTTCTACGTTATAGTGGATGGGGTAAACCGACTAAAAGGGATAAGTATACATATCTATTGAACCAAGCAAGGTAGAATCGAATTTATTTTTGCAGATGATAGGTTTTTAAGTGTATATTAATCCACAAGCTGACCTAAGGTTCTATCATTAACGGTTCAATTTATATCAATCCGCAAGCTGATCCAAGGTTCTATCGCTAACGCGTCAAAGTTGATGGGGTTAACCGACTAAAAGGGAAAAGTGTCCATATCTATTGTGGGTGGGGTTAACCGACTAAAAGGGATAAGTGACCATATCTATTGAACCAAGCAAGATAGAATCGATTTTGTTTTTGCAGATGGTAGTTTTTTATGTGTATATTAATCCACAAGCTGATCCAAGGTTCTATCTTTAATGGTTCAATTTATATCAATCCGCAAGCTGATCCAAGGTTCTATCGCTAACGCGTCAAAGTTGATGGGGTTAACCGACTAAAAGGGAAAAGTGTCCATATCTATTGTGGGTGGGGTTAACCGACTAAAAGGGATAAGTGACCATATCTATTGAACCAAGTAAGATAGAATCGATTTTGTTTTTGCAGATGGTAGTTTTTTATGTGTAAATTGATCGACAAGCTTATCTAAGGTTCTATCGTTAACGGCTCTATTTCTACGTCAAAGTGGGTGGGGTTAACCGACTAAAAGGGATAAGTATCCATATCTATTAAATCGAGCAAGATAGAATCGATTTTGTTTTTGCAGATGATAGTTTTTTATGTGTACATTAATCCACAAGCTGATCCAAGGTTCTATCTTTAATGGTTCAATTTATATCAATCCGCAAGCTGATCCAAGGTTCTATCGCTAACGCGTCAAAGTTGATGGGGTTAACCGACTAAAAGGGAAAAGTGTCCATATCTATTGTGGGTGGGGTTAACCGACTAAAAGGGATAAGTGACCATATCTATTGAACCAAGCAAGATAGAATCGATTTTGTTTTTGCAGATGGTAGTTTTTATGTGTATATTAATCCACAAGCTGATCCAAGGTTCTATCTTTAATGGTTCAATTTATATCAATCCGCAAGCTGATCCAAGGTTCTATCGCTAACGCGTCAAAGTTGATGGGGTTAACCGACTAAAAGGGAAAAGTGTCCATATCTATTGTGGGTGGGGTTAACCGACTAAAAGGGATAAGTGACCATATCTATTGAACCAAGTAAGATAGAATCGATTTTGTTTTTGCAGATGGTAGTTTTTTATGTGTAAATTGATCGACAAGCTTATCTAAGGTTCTATCGTTAACGGTTCTATTTCTACGTCAAAGTGGGTGGGGTTAACCGACTAAAAGGGATAAGTATCCATATCTATTAAATCGAGCAAGATAGAATCGATTTTGTTTTTGCAGATGATAGTTTTTTATGTGTATATTAATCCACAAGCTGATCCAAGGTTCTATCTTTAATGGTTCAATTTATATCAATTCTCAAGCTGATCCAAGGTTCTATCGCTAACGCGTCAAAGTGGATGGGGTTAACCGACTAAAAGGGAAAAGTGTCCATATCTATTGTGGGTGGGGTTAACCGACTAAAAGGGATAAGTGTCCATATCTATTGAACCAAGCAAGATATAATCGATTTTGTTTTTGCAGATGATAGTTTTTTATGTGTATATTAATCCACAAGCTGATCCAAGGTTCTATCTTTAATGGTTCAATTTATATCAATCCACAAGCTGATCCAAGGTTCTATCGCTAACGCGTCAAAGTGGATGGGGTTAACCGACTAAAAGGGAAAAGTGTCCATATCTATTGTGGGTGGGGTTAACCGACTAAAAGGGATAAGTGTCCATATCTATTGAACCAAGCAAGATAGAATCGATTTTGTTTTTGCAGATGATAGTTTTTTATGTGTATATTAATCCACAAGCTGATCCAAGGTTCTATCTTTAATGGTTCAATTTATATCAATCCACAAGCTGATCCAAGGTTCTATCGCTAACGCGTCAATGTGGATGGGGTTAACCGACTAAAAGGGAAAAGTGTCCATATCTATTGTGGGTGGGGTTAACCGACTAAAAGGTATAAGTGTCCATATCTATTGAACCAAGCAAGATAGAATCGATTTTGTTTTTGCAGATGATAGTTTTTTATGTGTATATTAATCCACAAGCTGATCCAAGGTTCTATCTTTAATGGTTCAATTTATATCAATCCACAAGCTGATCCAAGGTTCTATCGCTAACACGTCAAAATGGATGGGGTTAACCGACTAAAAGGGAAAAGTGTCCATATCTATTGAACCAAGCAAGGTAGAATCGAATTTATTTTTGCAGATGATAGGCTTTTATGTGTTTATTAATTCAAAAGCTGATACAAGGTTCTATCGTTAACGGTTCAATTTCTACGTCAAAGTGGATGGGATTAACCGACTAAAAGGGATAAGTGTCCATATCTATTGTGGGTGGGGTTAACCGACTAAAAGGGATAAGTGTCCATATCTATTAAACCAAGCAAGACAGAATCGATTTTATTTTTGCAGATGTTAGGTTTTTATGTGTATATTAATTCAAAAGCTGATACAAGGTTCTATCGTTAACGGTTCAATTTCTACGTCAAAGTGGATGGGATTAACCGAATAAAAGGGATAAGTGTCCATATCTATTGTGGGTGGGGTTAACCGACTAAAAGTGATAAGTGTCCATATCTATTGAACCAAGCAAGATAGAATAGAACTTATTTTTGCAGATGGTAGGTTTTTATGTGTTATTAATCCACAAGCTGATCCAAGGTTCTATCGCTAACGGTTCAATTTCTACGTCATACTGGGTCGGGTTAACCGACTAAAAGGGATAAGTGTCCATATCTATTGAACCAAGCAAGATAGAATCGATTTTGTTTTTGCAGATGATAGGTTTTTATGTGTATATTGATCCACAAGCTGATCTAAGGTTCTATCGTTAACGGTTCAATTTCTACGTTATAGTGGTTGGGGTTAACCGACTAAAAGGGATAAGTGTCCATATCTATTGAACCAAGCAAGACAGAATCGATTTTATTTTTGCAGATGGTAGTTTTTTATGTGTATATTAATCCACGAGCTGATCCAAGATTCTATCGCTAACGGTTCAATTTCTACGTCATACTGGGTGGGGTTAAGTGACTAAAAGGGATAAGTGTCCATATCTATTGAATCAAGCAAGGTAGAATCGAATTTATTTTTGCAGATGGTAGGTTTTTATGTGTATATTAATCCACAGGCTGATCCAAGGTTCTATCGTTAACGGTTCAATTTCTACGTCATACTGGGTGGGGTTAACCGACTAAAAGGGATAAGTGTCCATATATATTGAACCAAGCAAGACAGAATCGATTTTATTTCTGCAGATGGTAGGTTTTTATGTGTATATTAATACACAATCTGATTCAAGATTCTATCGCTAACGGTTCAATTTCTACGTCATACTGGGTGGGGTTATCCGACTAAAAGGGATAAGTGTCCATATCTATTGAACCAAGCAAGATAGAATCGATTTTATTTTTGCAGGTTATAGCTTTTTATGCGTATATTGATCCACAATCTGATCCAAGGTTTTATCGCTAACGGTTCAATTTCAACGTTATAGTGGTTGGGGTTAACCGACTAAAAGGGATAAGTGTTCATATCTATTGAACCAAGCAAGATAGAATCGATTTTGTTTTTGCAGATGATAGGTTTTTATGTGTATATTAATCCACAAGCTGATCCAAGGTTCTATCTTTAATGGTTCAATTTATATCAATCCGCAAGCTGATCCAAGGTTCTATCGCTAACGCGTCAAAGTTGATGGGGTTAACCGACTAAAAGGGAAAAGTGTCCATATCTATTGTGGGTGGGGTTAACCGACTAAAAGGATAAGCGTCCATATCTATTGAACCAAGCAAGATAGAATCGATTTTGTTTTTGCAGATGGTAGGTTTTTATGTGTAAATTAATCGACAAGCTGATCTAAGGTTCTATCGTTAACGGTTCAATTTCTACGTCATACTGGGTGGGGTTAACCGACTAAAAGGGATAATTATCCACATCTATTGAACCAAGCAAGATAGAATCGATTTTGTTTTTGAAGATGATAGGTTTTTATGTATATATTATACTAACCTACAAGCTGATCCAAGGTTCTATCGTTAACGGTTCAATTTCTACGTTATAGTGGATGGGGTAAACCGACTAAAAGGGATAAGTATACATATCTATTGAACCAAGGAAGATAGAATCGAATTTATTTTTGCAGATGATAGGTTTTTAAGTGTATATTAATCCACAAGCTGATCTAAGGTTCTATCGTTAACGGTTCAATTTCTACGTCAAAGTGGGTGGGGTTAACCGACTAGAAGGGATAAGTATCCATATCTATTAAATCAAGCAAGATAGAATCGATTTTGTTTTTGCAGATGATAGTTTTTATGTGTATATTAATCCACAAGCTGATCCAAGGTTCTATCTTTAATGGTTCAATTTATATCAATCCGCAAGCTGATCCAAGGTTCTATCGCTAACGCGTCAAAGTTGATGGGGTTAACCGACTAAAAGGGAAAAGTGTCCATATCTATTGTGGGTGGGGTTAACCGACTAAAAGGGATAAGTGACCATATCTATTGAACCAAGCAAGATAGAATCGATTTTGTTTTTGCAGATGGTAGTTTTTTATGTGTATATTAATCCACAAGCTGATCCAAGGTTCTATATTTAATGGTTCAATTTATATCAATCCGCAAGCTGATCCAAGGTTCTATCGCTAACGCGTCAAAGTTGATGGGGTTAACCGACTAAAAGGGAAAAGTGTCCATATCTATTGTGGGTGGGGTTAACCGACTAAAAGGGATAAGTGACCATATCTATTGAACCAAGCAAGATAGAATCGATTTTGTTTTTGCAGATGGTAGTTTTTTATGTGTATATTAATCCACAAGCTGATCCAAGGTTCTATATTTAATGGTTCAATTTATATCAATCCGCAAGCTGATCCAAGGTTCTATCGCTAACGCGTCAAAGTGGATGGGGTTAACCGACTAAAAGGGAAAAGTGTCCATATCTATTGTGGGTGGGGTTAACCGACTAAAAGGGATAAGTGTCCATATCTATTGAACCAAGCAAGATAGAATCGATTTTGTTTTTGCAGATGATAGTTTTTTATGTGTATATTAATCCACAAGCTGATCCAAGGTTCTATCTTTAATGGTTCAATTTATATCAATCCACAAGCTGATCCAAGGTTCTATCGCTAACGCGTCAATGTGGATGGGGTTAACCGACTAAAAGGGAAAAGTGTCCATATCTATTGTGGGTGGGGTTAACCGACTAAAAGGGATAAGTGTCCATATCTATTGAACCAAGCAAGATAGAATCGATTTTGTTTTTGCAGATGATAGTTTTTTGTGTGTATATTAATCCACAAGCTGATCCAAGGTTCTATCTTTAATGGTTCAATTTATATCAATCCACAAGCTGATCCAAGGTTCTATCGCTAACACGTCAAAATGGATGGGGTTAACCGACTAAAATGGAAAAGTGTCCATATCTATTGAACCAAGCAAGGTAGAATCGAATTTATTTTTGCAGATGATAGGCTTTTATGTGTTTATTAATTCAAAAGCTGATACAAGGTTCTACCGTTAACGGTTCAATTTCTACGTCAAAGTGGATGGGATTAACCGACTAAAACGGATAAGTGTCCATATCTATTAAACCAAGCAAGACAGAATCGATTTTATTTTTGCAGATGTTAGGTTTTTATGTGTATATTAATTCAAAAGCTGATACAAGGTTCTATCGTTAACGGTTCAATTTCTACGTCAAAGTGGATGGGATTAACCGAATAAAAGGGATAAGTGTCCATATCTATTGTGGGTGGGGTTAACCGACTAAAAGTGATAAGTGTCCATATCTATTGAACCAAGCAAGATAGAATAGAACTTATTTTTGCAGATGGTAGGTTTTATGTGTTATTAATCCACAAGCTGATCCAAGGTTCTATCGCTAACGGTTCAATTTCTACGCCAAACTGGGTCGGGTTAACCGACTAAAAGGGATAAGTGTCCATATCTATTGAACCAAGCAAGATAGAATCGATTTTGTTTTTGCAGATGATAGGTTTTTATGTGTATATTGATCCACAAGCTGATCTAAGGTTCTATCGTTAACGGTTCAATTTCTACGTTATAGTGGTTGGGGTTAACCGACTAAAAGGGATAAGTGTCCATATCTATTGAACCAAGCAAGACAGAATCGATTTTATTTTTGCAGACGGTAGTTTTTTATGTGTATATTAATCCACGAGCTGATCCAAGATTCTATCGCTAACGGTTCAATTTCTACGTCATACTGGGTGGGGTTAAGTGACTAAAAGGGATAAGTGTCCATATCTATTGAACCAAGCAAGGTAGAATCGAATTTATTTTTGCAGATGGTAGGTTTTTATGTGTATATTAATCCACAGGCTGATCCAAGGTTCTATCGTTAACGGTTCAATTTCTACGTCATACTGGGTGGGGTTAACCGACTAAAAGGGATAAGTGTCCATATATATTGAACCAAGCAAGACAGAATCGATTTTATTTCTGCAGATGGTAGGTTTTTATGTGTATATTAATACACAATCTGATCCAAGATTCTATCGCTAACGGTTCAATTTCTACGTCATACTGGGTGGGGTTATCCGACTAAAAGGGATAAGTGTCCATATCTATTGAACCAAGCAAGATAGAATCGATTTTGTTTTTGCAGGTGATAGGTTTTTATGTGTATATTATTCCACAAGCCAATACAAAGTTCTATCGTTAACGGTTCAATTTCTACGTTATAGTGGTTTGGGTTAACCGACTAAAAGGGATAAGTGTCCATATCTATTGAACCAAGCAAGACAGAATCGATTTTATTTTTGCAGATGGTAGGTTTTTATGTGTATATTAATCCACAAGCTGATCCAAGGTTCTATCGCTAGCGGTTCAATTTCTACGTCATACTGGGTGGGGTTAACCGACTAAAAGGGATAAGTGTCCATATCTATTGAACCAAGCAAGATAGAATCGATTTTGTTTTTGCAGGTGATAGGTTTTTATGTGTATATTATTCCACAAGCCAATACAAGGTTCTATCGTTAACGGTTCAATTTCTACGTTATAGTGGTTTGGGTTAACCGACTAAAAGGGATAAGTGTCCATATCTATTGAACCAAGCAAGACAGAATCGATTTTATTTTTGCAGATGGTAGGTTTTTATGTGTATATTAATCCACAAGCTGATCCAAGGTTCTATCGCTAGCGGTTCAATTTCTACGTCATACTGGGTGGGGTTAACCGACTAAAAGGGATAAGTGTCCATATCTATTGAACCAAGCAAGATAGAATCGATTTTGTTTTCGCAGGTGATAGGTTTTTATGTGTTTATTAATCCACAAGCTGATCCAAGGTTCTATCTTTAATGGTTCAATTTATATCAATCCGCAAGCTGATCCAAGGTTCTATCGCTAACGCGTCAAAGTTGATGGGGTTAACCGACTAAAAGGGAAAAGTGTCCATATCTATTGTGGGTGGGGTTAACCGACTAAAAGGGATAAGTGACCATATCTATTGAACCAAGCAAGATAGAATCGATTTTGTTTTTGAAGATGATAGGTTTTTATGTATATATTATACTAACCCACAAGCTGATCCAAGGTTCTATCGTTAACGGTTCAATTTCTACGTTATAGTGGATGGGGTAAACCGACTAAAAGGGATAAGTATACATATCTATTGAACCAAGGAAGATAGAATCGAATTTATTTTTGCAGATGATAGGTTTTTAAGTGTATATTAATCCACAAGCTGATCTAAGGTTCTATCGTTAACGGTTCAATTTCTACGTCAAAGTGGGTGGGGTTAACCGACTAGAAGGGATAAGTATCCATATCTATTAAATCAAGCAAGATAGAATCGATTTTGTTTTTGCAGATGATAGTTTTTATGTGTATATTAATCCACAAGCTGATCCAAGGTTCTATCTTTAATGGTTCAATTTATATCAATCCGCAAGCTGATCCAAGGTTCTATCGCTAACGCGTCAAAGTTGATGGGGTTAACCGACTAAAAGGGAAAAGTGTCCATATCTATTGTGGGTGGGGTTAACCGACTAAAAGGGATAAGTGACCATATCTATTGAACCAAGCAAGATAGAATCGATTTTGTTTTTGCAGATGGTAGTTTTTTATGTGTATATTAATCCACAAGCTGATCCAAGGTTCTATATTTAATGGTTCAATTTATATCAATCCGCAAGCTGATCCAAGGTTCTATCGCTAACGCGTCAAAGTTGATGGGGTTAACCGACTAAAAGGGAAAAGTGTCCATATCTATTGTGGGTGGGGTTAACCGACTAAAAGGGATAAGTGACCATATCTATTGAACCAAGCAAGATAGAATCGATTTTGTTTTTGCAGATGGTAGTTTTTTATGTGTATATTAATCCACAAGCTGATCCAAGGTTCTATATTTAATGGTTCAATTTATATCAATCCGCAAGCTGATCCAAGGTTCTATCGCTAACGCGTCAAAGTGGATGGGGTTAACCGACTAAAAGGGAAAAGTGGCCATATCTATTGTGGGTGGGGTTAACCGACTAAAAGGGATAAGTGTCCATATCTATTGAACCAAGCAAGATAGAATCGATTTTGTTTTTGCAGATGATAGTTTTTTATGTGTATATTAATCCACAAGCTGATCCAAGGTTCTATCTTTAATGGTTCAATTTATATCAATCCACAAGCTGATCCAAGGTTCTATCGCTAACGCGTCAATGTGGATGGGGTTAACCGACTAAAAGGGAAAAGTGTCCATATCTATTGTGGGTGGGGTTAACCGACTAAAAGGGATAAGTGTCCATATCTATTGAACCAAGCAAGATAGAATCGATTTTGTTTTTGCAGATGATAGTTTTTTATGTGTATATTAATCCACAAGCTGATCCAAGGTTCTATCTTTAATGGTTCAATTTATATCAATCCACAAGCTGATCCAAGGTTCTATCGCTAACACGTCAAAATGGATGGGGTTAACCGACTAAAATGGAAAAGTGTCCATATCTATTGAACCAAGCAAGGTAGAATCGAATTTATTTTGGCAGATGATAGGCTTTTATGTGTTTATTAATTCAAAAGCTGATACAAGGTTCTATCGTTAACGGTTCAATTTCTACGTCAAAGTGGATGGGATTAACCGACTAAAACGG
Organism: Eurosta solidaginis; assembly: GCF_040869045.1. Lineage (NCBI taxonomy): Eukaryota > Metazoa > Arthropoda > Insecta > Diptera > Tephritidae > Eurosta > Eurosta solidaginis. The sequence continues at coordinate 198,199 of NW_027137084.1, read as the reverse complement.
ATAAGTGTCCATATCTATTAAACCGAGCAAGACAGAATCGATTTTATTTTTGCAGATGTTAGGTTTTTATGTGTATATTAATTCAAAAGCTGATACAAGGTTCTATCGTTAACGGTTCAATTTCTACGTCAAAGTGGATGGGATTAACCGAATAAAAGGGATAAGTGTCCATATCTATTGTGGGTGGGGTTAACCGACTAAAAGTGATAAGTGTCCATATCTATTGAACCAAGCAAGATAGAATAGAACTTATTTTTGCAGATGGTAGGTTTTTATGTGTTATTAATCCACAAGCTGATCCAAGGTTCTATCGCTAACGGTTCAATTTCTACGCCAAACTGGGTCGGGTTAACCGACTAAAAGGGATAAGTGTCCATATCTATTGAACCAAGCAAGATAGAATCGATTTTGTTTTTGCAGATGATAGGTTTTTATGTGTATATTGATCCACAAGCTGATCTAAGGTTCTATCGTTAACGGTTCAATTTCTACGTTATAGTGGTTGGGGTTAACCGACTAAAAGGGATAAGTGTCCATATCTATTGAACCAAGCAAGACAGAATCGATTTTATTTTTGCAGACGGTAGTTTTTTATGTGTATATTAATCCACGAGCTGATCCAAGATTCTATCGCTAACGGTTCAATTTCTACGTCATACTGGGTGGGGTTAAGTGACTAAAAGGGATAAGTGTCCATATCTATTGAACCAAGCAAGGTAGAATCGAATTTATTTTTGCAGATGGTAGGTTTTTATGTGTATATTAATCCACAGGCTGATCCAAGGTTCTATCGTTAACGGTTCAATTTCTACGTCATACTGGGTGGGGTTAACCGACTAAAAGGGATAAGTGTCCATATATATTGAACCAAGCAAGACAGAATCGATTTTATTTCTGCAGATGGTAGGTTTTTATGTGTATATTAATACACAATCTGATCCAAGATTCTATCGCTAACGGTTCAATTTCTACGTCATACTGGGTGGGGTTATCCGACTAAAAGGGATAAGTGTCCATATCTATTGAACCAAGCAAGATAGAATCGATTTTGTTTTTGCAGGTGATAGGTTTTTATGTGTATATTATTCCACAAGCCAATACAAGGTTCTATCGTTAACGGTTCAATTTCTACGTTATAGTGGTTTGGGTTAACCGACTAAAAGGGATAAGTGTCCATATCTATTGAACCAAGCAAGATAGAATCGATTTTGTTTTTGCAGGTGATAGGTTTTTATGTGTATATTATTCCACAAGCCAATACAAGGTTCTATCGTTAACGGTTCAATTTCTACGTTATAGTGGTTTGGGTTAACCGACTAAAAGGGATAAGTGTCCATATCTATTGAACCAAGCAAGACAGAATCGATTTTATTTTTGCAGATGGTAGGTTTTTATGTGTATATTAATCCACAAGCTGATCCAAGGTTCTATCGCTAGCGGTTCAATTTCTACGTCATACTGGGTGGGGTTAACCGACTAAAAGGGATAAGTGTCCATATCTATTGAACCAAGCAAGATAGAATCGATTTTGTTTTCGCAGGTGATAGGTTTTTATGTGTTTATTAATCCACAAGCTGATCCAAGGTTCTATCTTTAATGGTTCAATTTATATCAATCCGCAAGCTGATCCAAGGTTCTATCGCTAACGCGTCAAAGTTGATGGGGTTAACCGACTAAAAGGGAAAAGTGTCCATATCTATTGTGGGTGGGGTTAACCGACTAAAAGGGATAAGTGACCATATCTATTGAACCAAGCAAGATAGAATCGATTTTGTTTTTGCAGATGGTAGTTTTTTATGTGTATATTAATCCACAAGCTGATCCAAGGTTCTATATTTAATGGTTCAATTTATATCAATCCGCAAGCTGATCCAAGGTTCTATCGCTAACGCGTCAAAGTTGATGGGGTTAACCGACTAAAAGGGAAAAGTGTCCATATCTATTGTGGGTGGGGTTAACCGACTAAAAGGGATAAGTGACCATATCTATTGAACCAAGCAAGATAGAATCGATTTTGTTTTTGCAGATGGTAGTTTTTTATGTGTATATTAATCCACAAGCTGATCCAAGGTTCTATATTTAATGGTTCAATTTATATCAATCCGCAAGCTGATCCAAGGTTCTATCGCTAACGCGTCAAAGTGGATGGGGTTAACCGACTAAAAGGGAAAAGTGTCCATATCTATTGTGGGTGGGGTTAACCGACTAAAAGGGATAAGTGTCCATATCTATTGAACCAAGCAAGATAGAATCGATTTTGTTTTTGCAGATGATAGTTTTTTATGTGTATATTAATCCACAAGCTGATCCAAGGTTCTATCTTTAATGGTTCAATTTATATCAATCCACAAGCTGATCCAAGGTTCTATCGCTAACGCGTCAATGTGGATGGGGTTAACCGACTAAAAGGGAAAAGTGTCCATATCTATTGTGGGTGGGGTTAACCGACTAAAAGGGATAAGTGTCCATATCTATTGAACCAAGCAAGATAGAATCGATTTTGTTTTTGCAGATGATAGTTTTTTATGTGTATATTAATCCACAAGCTGATCCAAGGTTCTATCTTTAATGGTTCAATTTATATCAATCCACAAGCTGATCCAAGTTTCTATCGCTAACACGTCAAAATGGATGGGGTTAACCGACTAAAATGGAAAAGTGTCCATATCTATTGAACCAAGCAAGGTAGAATCGAATTTATTTTGGCAGATGATAGGCTTTTATGTGTTTATTAATTCAAAAGCTGATACAAGGTTCTATCGTTAACGGTTCAATTTCTACGTCAAAGTGGATGGGATTAACCGACTAAAACGGATAAGTGTCCATATCTATTAAACCGAGCAAGACAGAATCGATTTTATTTTTGCAGATGTTAGGTTTTTATGTGTATATTAATTCAAAAGCTGATACAAGGTTCTATCGTTAACGGTTCAATTTCTACGTCAAAGTGGATGGGATTAACCGAATAAAAGGGATAAGTGTCCATATCTATTGTGGGTGGGGTTAACCGACTAAAAGTGATAAGTGTCCATATCTATTGAACCAAGCAAGATAGAATAGAACTTATTTTTGCAGATGGTAGGTTTTTATGTGTTATTAATCCACAAGCTGATCCAAGGTTCTATCGCTAACGGTTCAATTTCTACGCCAAACTGGGTCGGGTTAACCGACTAAAAGGGATAAGTGTCCATATCTATTGAACCAAGCAAGATAGAATCGATTTTGTTTTTGCAGATGATAGGTTTTTATGTGTATATTGATCCACAAGCTGATCTAAGGTTCTATCGTTAACGGTTCAATTTCTACGTTATAGTGGTTGGGGTTAACCGACTAAAAGGGATAAGTGTCCATATCTATTGAACCAAGCAAGACAGAATCGATTTTATTTTTGCAGACGGTAGTTTTTTATGTGTATATTAATCCACGAGCTGATCCAAGATTCTATCGCTAACGGTTCAATTTCTACGTCATACTGGGTGGGGTTAAGTGACTAAAAGGGATAAGTGTCCATATCTATTGAACCAAGCAAGGTAGAATCGAATTTATTTTTGCAGATGGTAGGTTTTTATGTGTATATTAATCCACAGGCTGATCGAAGGTTCTATCGTTAACGGTTCAATTTCTACGTCATACTGGGTGGGGTTAACCGACTAAAAGGGATAAGTGTCCATATATATTGAACCAAGCAAGACAGAATCGATTTTATTTCTGCAGATGGTAGGTTTTTATGTGTATATTAATACACAATCTGATCCAAGATTCTATCGCTAACGGTTCAATTTCTACGTCATACTGGGTGGGGTTATCCGACTAAAAGGGATAAGTGTCCATATCTATTGAACCAAGCAAGATAGAATCGATTTTGTTTTTGCAGGTGATAGGTTTTTATGTGTATATTATTCCACAAGCCAATACAAGGTTCTATCGTTAACGGTTCAATTTCTACGTTATAGTGGTTTGGGTTAACCGACTAAAAGGGATAAGTGTCCATATCTATTGAACCAAGCAAGATAGAATCGATTTTGTTTTTGCAGGTGATAGGTTTTTATGTGTATATTATTCCACAAGCCAATACAAGGTTCTATCGTTAACGGTTCAATTTCTACGTTATAGTGGTTTGGGTTAACCGACTAAAAGGGATAAGTGTCCATATCTATTGAACCAAGCAAGACAGAATCGATTTTATTTTTGCAGATGGTAGGTTTTTATGTGTATATTAATCCACAAGCTGATCCAAGGTTCTATCGCTAGCGGTTCAATTTCTACGTCATACTGGGTGGGGTTAACCGACTAAAAGGGATAAGTGTCCATATCTATTGAACCAAGCAAGATAGAATCGATTTTGTTTTCGCAGGTGATAGGTTTTTATGTGTTTATTAATCCACAAGCTGATCCAAGGTTCTATCTTTAATGGTTCAATTTATATCAATCCGCAAGCTGATCCAAGGTTCTATCGCTAACGCGTCAAAGTTGATGGGGTTAACCGACTAAAAGGGAAAAGTGTCCATATCTATTGTGGGTGGGGTTAACCGACTAAAAGGGATAAGTGACCATATCTATTGAACCAAGCAAGATAGAATCGATTTTGTTTTTGAAGATGATAGGTTTTTATGTATATATTATACTAACCCACAAGCTGATCCAAGGTTCTATCGTTAACGGTTCAATTTCTACGTTATAGTGGATGGGGTAAACCGACTAAAAGGGATAAGTATACATATCTATTGAACCAAGGAAGATAGAATCGAATTTATTTTTGCAGATGATAGGTTTTTAAGTGTATATTAATCCACAAGCTGATCTAAGGTTCTATCGTTAACGGTTCAATTTCTACGTCAAAGTGGGTGGGGTTAACCGACTAGAAGGGATAAGTATCCATATCTATTAAATCAAGCAAGATAGAATCGATTTTGTTTTTGCAGATGATAGTTTTTATGTGTATATTAATCCACAAGCTGATCCAAGGTTCTATCTTTAATGGTTCAATTTATATCAATCCGCAAGCTGATCCAAGGTTCTATCGCTAACGCGTCAAAGTTGATGGGGTTAACCGACTAAAAGGGAAAAGTGTCCATATCTATTGTGGGTGGGGTTAACCGACTAAAAGGGATAAGTGACCATATCTATTGAACCAAGCAAGATAGAATCGAGTTTGTTTTTGCAGATGGTAGTTTTTTATGTGTACATTAATCCACAAGCTGATCCAAGGTTCTATATTTAATGGTTCAATTTATATCAATCCGCAAGCTGATCCAAGGTTCTATCGCTAACGCGTCAAAGTTGATGGGGTTAACCGACTAAAAGGGAAAAGTGTCCATATCTATTGTGGGTGGGGTTAACCGACTAAAAGGGATAAGTGACCATATCTATTGAACCAAGCAAGATAGAATCGATTTTGTTTTTGCAGATGGTAGTTTTTTATGTGTATATTAATCCACAAGCTGATCCAAGGTTCTATATTTAATGGTTCAATTTATATCAATCCGCAAGCTGATCCAAGGTTCTATCGCTAACGCGTCAAAGTGGATGGGGTTAACCGACTAAAAGGGAAAAGTGTCCATATCTATTGTGGGTGGGGTTAACCGACTAAAAGGGATAAGTGTCCATATCTATTGAACCAAGCAAGATAGAATCGATTTTGTTTTTGCAGATGATAGTTTTTTATGTGTATATTAATCCACAAGCTGATCCAAGGTTCTATCTTTAATGGTTCAATTTATATCAATCCACAAGCTGATCCAAGGTTCTATCGCTAACGCGTCAATGTGGATGGGGTTAACCGACTAAAAGGGAAAAGTGTCCATATCTATTGTGGGTGGGGTTAACCGACTAAAAGGGATAAGTGTCCATATCTATTGAACCAAGCAAGATAGAATCGATTTTGTTTTTGCAGATGATAGTTTTTTATGTGTATATTAATCCACAAGCTGATCCAAGGTTCTATCTTTAATGGTTCAATTTATATCAATCCACAAGCTGATCCAAGGTTCTATCGCTAACACGTCAAAATGGATGGGGTTAACCGACTAAAATGGAAAAGTGTCCATATCTATTGAACCAAGCAAGGTAGAATCGAATTTATTTTTGCAGATGATAGGCTTTTATGTGTTTATTAATTCAAAAGCTGATACAAGGTTCTATCGTTAACGGTTCAATTTCTACGTCAAAGTGGATGGGATTAACCGACTAAAACGGATAAGTGTCCATATCTATTAAACCAAGCAAGACAGAATCGATTTTATTTTTGCAGATGTTAGGTTTTTATGTGTATATTAATTCAAAAGCTGATACAAGGTTCTATCGTTAACGGTTCAATTTCTACGTCCAAGTGGATGGGATTAACCGAATAAAAGGGATAAGTGTCCATATCTATTGTGGGTGGGGTTAACCGACTAAAAGTGATAAGTGTCCATATCTATTGAACCAAGCAAGATAGAATAGAACTTATTTTTGCAGATGGTAGGTTTTTATGTGTTATTAATCCACAAGCTGATCCAAGGTTCTATCGCTAACGGTTCAATTTCTACGCCAAACTGGGTCGGGTTAACCGACTAAAAGGGATAAGTGTCCATATCTATTGAACCAAGCAAGATAGAATCGATTTTGTTTTTGCAGATGATAGGTTTTTATGTGTACATTGATCCACAAGCTGATCTAAGGTTCTATCGTTAACGGTTCAATTTCTACGTTATAGTGGTTGGGGTTAACCGACTAAAAGGGATAAGTGTCCATATCTATTGAACCAAGCAAGACAGAATCGATTTTATTTTTGCAGACGGTAGTTTTTTATGTGTATATTAATCCACGAGCTGATCCAAGATTCTATCGCTAACGGTTCAATTTCTACGTCATACTGGGTGGGGTTAAGTGACTAAAAGGGATAAGTGTCCATATCTATTGAACCAAGCAAGGTAGAATCGAATTTATTTTTGCAGATGGTAGGTTTTTATGTGTATATTAATCCACAGGCTGATCCAAGGTTCTATCGTTAACGGTTCAATTTCTACGTCATACTGGGTGGGGTTAACCGACTAAAAGGGATAAGTGTCCATATATATTGAACCAAGCAAGACAGAATCGATTTTATTTCTGCAGATGGTAGGTTTTTATGTGTATATTAATACACAATCTGATCCAAGATTCTATCGCTAACGGTTCAATTTCTACGTCATACTGGGTGGGGTTATCCGACTAAAAGGGATAAGTGTCCATATCTATTGAACCAAGCAAGATAGAATCGATTTTGTTTTTGCAGGTGATAGGTTTTTATGTGTATATTATTCCACAAGCCAATACAAGGTTCTATCGTTAACGGTTCAATTTCTACGTTATAGTGGTTTGGGTTAACCGACTAAAAGGGATAAGTGTCCATATCTATTGAACCAAGCAAGACAGAATCGATTTTATTTTTGCAGATGGTAGGTTTTTATGTGTATATTAATCCACAAGCTGATCCAAGGTTCTATCGCTAGCGGTTCAATTTCTACGTCATACTGGGTGGGGTTAACCGACTAAAAGGGATAAGTGTCCATATCTATTGAACCAAGCAAGATAGAATCGATTTTGTTTTTGCAGGTGATAGGTTTTTATGTGTATATTATTCCACAAGCCAATACAAGGTTCTATCGTTAACGGTTCAATTTCTACGTTATAGTGGTTTGGGTTAACCGACTAAAAGGGATAAGTGTCCATATCTATTGAACCAAGCAAGACAGAATCGATTTTATTTTTGCAGATGGTAGGTTTTTATGTGTATATTAATCCACAAGCTGATCCAAGGTTCTATCGCTAGCGGTTCAATTTCTACGTCATACTGGGTGGGGTTAACCGACTAAAAGGGATAAGTGTCCATATCTATTGAACCAAGCAAGATAGAATCGATTTTGTTTTCGCAGGTGATAGGTTTTTATGTGTTTATTAATCCACAAGCTGATCCAAGGTTCTATCGCTAACGGTTCAATTTCTACGTCATACTGGGTGGGGTTAACCGACTAAAAGGGATAAGTGTCCATATCTATTGAACCAAGCAAGGTAGAATCGAATTTATTTTTGCAGATGGTAGGTTTTTATATGCATATTAATCCACAAGCTGATCCAAGGTTCTATCGCTAACGATTCAATTTCTACGTCAAACTGGGTGGGGTTAACCGACTAAAAGGGATAAGTGTCCACATCTATTGAACAAAGCAAGACAGAATCGATTTTATTTTTGCAGATTATAGCTTTTTATATGTATATTAATCCACAAGCTGATCCAAGGTTCTATCGTTAACGGTTCAATTTCTACGTTATAGTGGTTGGGGTTAACCGACTAAAAGGGATAAGTGTCCATATCTATTGAACCAAGCAAGATAGAATCGATTTTGTTTTTGCAGATGATAGGTTATTATGTGTATATTAATCCACAAGCTGATCCAAGGTTCTATCGTTAACGGTTCAATGTCTACGTCAAAGTGGGTAGGGTTAACCGAATAAAAGGGATAAGTGTCCATATCTATTGAACCAAGCAAGATAGAATCCATTTTGTTTTTGCAGGTGATAGGTTTTTATGTGTATATTATTCCACAAGCCAATACAAGGTTCTATCGTTAACGGTTCAATTTCTACGTCAAAGTGGATTGGGTTAACCCACTAAAAGGGATAAGTGTCCATATCTATTGTGGGTGAGGTTAACCGACTAAAAGGTATAAGTGTCCATATCTATTGAACCAAGCAAGATAGAACGATTTTGTTTTTGCAGATGATAGGTTTTTATGCGTATATTAATCCACAAGCTGATCAAAGGCTCTATCTTTAACGGTTCAATTTCTACGTCATACTGGGTGGGGTTAACCGACTAATAGGAATAAGTGTCCATATCTATTGAACCAAGCAAGGTAGAATCGAATTTATTTTTGCAGATGGTAGGTTTTTATGTGTATATTATTCCACAAGCCAATACAATGTTCTATCGTTAACGGTTCAATTTCTACGTCAAAGTGGATTGGGTTAACCTACTAAAAGGGATAAGTGTCCATATCTATTGTGGGTGAGGTTAACCGACTAAAAGGGATAAGTGTCCATATCTATTGAACCAAGCAAGATAGAACGATTTTATTTTTGCAGATGATAGGTTTTTATGCGTATATTAATCCACAAGCTTATCAAAGGCTCTATCTTTAATGGTTCAATTTCTACGTCATAGTGGGAGGGGTTAACCGACTAAAAGGGATAAGTATACATATCTGTTGAACCAAGCAAGATAGAATCGAATTTATTTTTGCAGATGGTAGTTTTTTATATGTATATTCATCCACAAGCTGATCCAAGGTTCTATCGCTAACGGTTCAATTTCTACGTTATACTGGGTGGGGTTAACCGACTAAAATGGATAAGTGTCCATATCTATTGAACCAAGTAAGATAGAATCGATTTTGTTTTTGCAGATGATAGGTTATTATGTGTATATTAATCCACAAGCTGATCCAAGGTTCTATCGTTAACGGTTCAATTTCTACGTCAAAGTGGGTAGGGTTAACCGAATAAAAGGGATAAGTGTCCATATCTATTGAACCAAGCAAGATAGAATCCATTTTGTTTTTGCAGGTGATAGGTTTTTATGTGTATATTATTCCACAAGCCAATACAAGGTTCTATCGTTAACGGTTCAATTTCTACGTCAAAGTGGATTGGGTTAACCTACTAAAAGGGATAAGTGTCCATATCTATTGTGGGTGAGGTTAACCGACTAAAAGGGATAAGTGTCCATATCTATTGAACCAAGCAAGATAGAACGATTTTATTTTTGCAGATGATAGGTTTTTATGCGTATATTAATCCACAAGCTTATCAAAGGCTCTATCTTTAACGGTTCAATTTCTACGTCATACTGGGTGGGGTTAACCGACTAAAAGGGATAAGTGTCCATATATATTGAACCAAGCAAGACAGAATCGATTTTATTTCTGCAGATGATAGGTTTTTATGTGCATATTAATACACAAGCTGATCCAAGGTTCTATCGCTAACGGTTCAATTTCTACGTCATACTGGGTGGGGTTATCCAACTAAAAGGGATAAGTGTCCATATATATTGAACCAAGCAAGACAGAATCGATTTTATTTCTGCAGATGATAGGTTTTTATGTGTATATTAATCCACAAGCTGATCCAAGATTCTATCGCTATCGGTTCAATTTCTACGTAATACTGGGTGGGGTTAACTGAATAAAAGGGATAAGTGTCCATATCTATTGAACCAAGCAAGGTAGAATCGAATTTATTTTTGCAGATGTTAGGTTTTTATGTGTATATTAATCCACAGGCTGATACAAGGTTCTATCCTTAACGGTTCAATTTCTACGTCATACTGGGTGGGGTTAACCGACTAAAAGGGATAAGTGTCCATATCTATTGAACCAAGCAAGATAGAATCGATTTTGTTTTTGCAGATGATAGGTTATTATGTGTATATTAATCCACAAGCTGATCCAAGGTTCTATCGTTAACGGTTCAATTTCTACGTCAAAGTGGGTAGGGTTAACCGAATAAAAGGGATAAGTGTCCATATCTATTGAACCAAGCAAGATAGAATCCATTTTGTTTTTGCAGGTGATAGGTTTTTATGTGTATATTATTCCACAAGCCAATACAATGTTCTATCGTTAACGGTTCAATTTCTACGTCAAAGTGGATTGGGTTAACCTACTAAAAGGGATAAGTGTCCATATCTATTGTGGGTGAGGTTAACCGACTAAAAGGGATAAGTGTCCATATCTATTGAACCAAGCAAGGTAGAACGATTTTGTTTTTGCAGATGATAGGTTTTTATGCGTATATTAATCCACAAGCTGATCAAAGGCTCTATCTTTAACGGTTCAATTTCTACGTCATACTGGGTGGGGTTAACCGACTAATAGGAATAAGTGTCCATATCTATTGAACCAAGCAAGGTAGAATCGAATTTATTTTTGCAGATGGTAGTTTTTTATATGCATATTAATCTACAAGCTGATCCAAGGATCTATCGCTAACGATTCAATTTCTACGTCAAACTGGGTGGGGTTAACCGACTAAAAGGGATATGTGTCCATATCTATTGAACAAAGCAAGACAGAATCGATTTTATTTTTGCAGATTATAGCTTTTTATATGTATATTAATCCACAAGCTGATCCAAGGTTCTATCGTTAACGGTTCAATTTCTACGTTATAGTGGTTGGGGTTAACCGACTAAAAGGGATAAGTGTCCATATCTATTGAACCAAGCAAGATAGAATCCATTTTGTTTTTGCAGGTGATAGGTTTTTATATGTATATTATTCCACAAGCCAATACATGGTTCTATCGTTAACGGTTCAATTTCTACGTCAAAGTGGATTGGGTTAACCTACTAAAAGGGATAAGTGTCCATATCTATTGTGGGTGAGGTTAACCGACTAAAAGGGTTAAGTGTCCATATCTATTGAACCAAGCAAGATAGAACGATTTTGTTTTTGCAGATGATAGGTTTTTATGCGTATATTAATCCACAAGCTGACCAAAGGCTCTATCTTTAATGGTTCAATTTCTACGTCATAGTGGGTGGGGTTAACCGACTAAAAGGGATAAGTATACATATCTATTGAACCAAGCAAGATAGAATCGAATTTATTTTTGCAGATGGTAGTTTTTTATGTGTATATTCATCCACAAGCTGATCCAAGGTTCTATCGCTAACGGTTCAATTTCTACGTTATACTGGGTGGGGTTAACTGACTAAAAGGGATAAGTGTCCATATCTATTGAACCAAGTAAGATAGAATCGATTTTATTTTTGCAGTTGATAGGGTTTTATGTGTATATTAATCCACAAGCTGATCCAAGGCTCTATCTTTAATGGTTCAATTTCTACGTCATAGTGGGTGGAGTTAACCGACTAAAAGGGATAAGTATACAAATCTATTGAACCAAGCAAGATAGAATCGAATTTATTTTTGCAGATGGTAGGTTTTTATGTGTGTATTAATCCACAGGCTGATCCAAGGTTCTATCGTTAACGGTTCAATTTCTACGTCATACTGGGTGGGGTTAACCGACTAAAAGGGATAAGTGTCCATATATATTGAACCAAGCAAGACAGAATCGATTTTATTTCTGCAGATGGTAGGTTTTTATGTGTATATTAATACACAAGCTGATCCAAGGTTCTATCGCTAACGGTTCAATTTCTACGTCATACTGGGTGGGGTTAACTGACTAAAAGGGATAAGTGTCCATATCTATTGAACCAAGCAAGGTAGAATCGAATTTATTTTTGCAGATGGTAGGTTTTTATGTATATATTAATCCACAGGCTGATCCAAGGTTCTATCGTTAACGGTTCAATTTCTACGTCATACTGGGTGGGGTTAACCGACTAAAAGGGATAAGTGTCCATATATATTGAACCAAGCAAGACAGAATCGATTTTATTTCTGCAGATGGTAGGTTTTTATGTGCATATTAATACACAAGCTGATCCAAGGTTCTATCGCTAACGGTTCAATTTCTACGTCATACTGGGTGGGGTTATCCGACTAAAAGGGATAAGTGTCCATATATATTGAACCAAGCAAGACAGAATCGATTTTATTTCTGCAGATGATAGGTTTTTATGTGTATATTAATCCACAAGCTGATCCAAGATTCTATCGCTAACGGTTCAATTTCTACGTCATACTGGGTGGGGTTAACTGACTAAAAGGGATAAGTGTCCATATCTATTGAACCAAGCAAGGTAGAATCGAATTTATTTTTGCAGATGTTAGGTTTTTATGTGTATATTAATCCACAGGCTGATCCAAGGTTCTATCCTTAACGGTTCAATTTCTACGTCACACTGGGTGGGGTTAACCGACTAAAAGGGGTAAGTGTCCATATATATTGAACCAAGCAAGACAGAATCGATTTTATTTCTGCAGATGGTAGGTTTTTATGTGTATATTAATACACAAGCTGATCCAAGGTTCTGTCGCTAACGGTTCAATTTCTACGTCATACTGGGTGGGGTTATCCGACTAAAAGGGATAAGTGTCCATATCTATTGAACCAAGCAAGATAGAATCGATTTTATTTTTGCAGGTTATAGCTTTTTATGTGTATATTAATCAACAAGCTGATCCAAGGTTATATCGTTAACGGTTCAATTTCTACGTCATACTGGGTGGGGTTAACTGACTAAAAGGGATAAGTGTCCATATCTATTGAACCAAGCAAGATAGAATCGAATTTATTTTTGCATATGGTAGTTTTTTATGTGTATATTCATCCACAAGCTGATCTAAGGTTCTGTCGCTAACTGTTCAATTTCTACGTTATACTGGGTGGGGTTAACCGACTAAAAGGGATAAGTGTCCATATCTATTGAACCAAGTAAGATAGAATCGATTTTATTTTTGCAGATGATAGACAGACTCGATTTTATTTTTGCAGATTATAGCTTTTTATATGTATATTAATCCACAAGCTGATCCAAGGTTCTGTCGTTAACGGTTCAATTTCTACGTTATAGTGGTTGGGGTTAACCGACTAAAAGGGATAAGTGTCCATATCTATTGAACCAAGCAAGACAGAATCGATTTTGTTTTTGCAGATGATAGGTTTTTATGTGTATATTAATCCACAAGCTGATCCAAGGTTCTATCGTTAACGGTTCAATTTCTACGTCAAAGTGGATTGGGTTAACCTACTAAAAGGGATAAGTGTCCATATCTATTGTGGGTGAGGTTAACCGACTAAAAGGGATAATTGTCCATATCTATTGAACCAAGCAAGATAGAACGATTTTGTTTTTGCAGATGATAGGTTTTTAAGCGTATATTAATCCACAAGCTGATCAAAGGCTCTATCTTTAACGGTTCAATTTCTACGTCATACTGGGTGGGGTTAACCGACTAATAGGAATAAGTGTCCATATCTATTGAACCAAGCAAGGTAGAATCGAATTTATTTTTGCAGATGGTAGTTTTTTATACGCATATTAATCCACAAGCTGATCCAAGGATCTATCGCTAACGATTCAATTTCTACGTCAAACTGGGTGGGGTTAACCGACTAAAAGGGATAAGTGTCCATATCTATTGAACAAAGCAAGACAGAATCGATTTTATTTTTGCAGATTATAGCTTTTTATATGTATATTAATCCACAAGCTGATCCAAGGTTCTATCGTTAACGGTTCAATTTCTACGTTATAGTGGTTGGGGTTAACCGACTAAAAGGGATAAGTGTCCATATCTATGGAACCAAGCAAGATAGAATCCATTTTGTTTTTGCAGGTGATAGGTTTTTATATGTATATTATTCCACAAGCCAATACATGGTTCTATCGTTAACGGTTCAATTTCTACGTCAAAGTGGATTGGGTTAACCTACTAAAAGGGATAAGTGTCCATATCTATTGTGGGTGAGGTTAACCGACTAAAAGGGTTAAGTGTCCATATCTATTGAACCAAGCAAGATAGAACGATTTTGTTTTTGCAGATGATAGGTTTTTATGCGTATATTAATCCACAAGCTGACCAAAGGCTCTATCTTTAATGGTTCAATTTCTACGTCATAGTGGGTGGGGTTAACCGACTAAAAGGGATAAGTATACATATCTATTGAACCAAGCAAGATAGAATCGAATTTATTTTTGCAGATGGTAGTTTTTTATGTGTATATTCATCCACAAGCTGATCCAAGGTTCTATCGCTAACGGTTCAATTTCTACGTTATACTGGGTGGGGTTAACTGACTAAAAGGGATAAGTGTCCATATCTATTGAACCAAGTAAGATAGAATCGATTTTATTTTTGCAGATGATAGGGTTTTATGTGTATATTAATCCACAAGCTGATCCAAGGCTCTATCTTTAATGGTTCAATTTCTACGTCATAGTGGGTGGAGTTAACCGACTAAAAGGGATAAGTATACAAATCTATTGAACCAAGCAAGATAGAATCGAATTTATTTTTGCAGATGGTAGGTTTTTATGTGTGTATTAATCCACAGGCTGATCCAAGGTTCTATCGTTAACGGTTCAATTTCTACGTCATACTGGGTGGGGTTAACCGACTAAAAGGGATAAGTGTCCATATATATTGAACCAAGCAAGATAGAATCGATTTTATTTCTGCAGATGGTAGGTTTTTATGTGTATATTAATACACAAGCTGATCCAAGGTTCTATCGCTAACGGTTCAATTTCTACGTCATACTGGGTGGGGTTAACTGACTAAAAGGGATAAGTGTCCATATCTATTGAACCAAGCAAGGTAGAATCGAATTTATTTTTGCAGATGGTAGGTTTTTATGTATATATTAATCCACAGGCTGATCCAAGGTTCTATCGTTAACGGTTCAATTTCTACGTCATACTGGGTGGGGTTAACCGACTAAAAGGGATAAGTGTCCATATATATTGAACCAAGCAAGACAGAATCGATTTTATTTCTGCAGATGGTAGGTTTTTATGTGCATATTAATACACAAGCTGATCCAAGGTTCTATCGCTAACGGTTCAATTTCTACGTCATACTGGGTGGGGTTATCCGACTAAAAGGGATAAGTGTCCATATATATTGAACCAAGCAAGACAGAATCGATTTTATTTCTGCAGATGATAGGTTTTTATGTGTATATTAATCCACAAGCTGATCCAAGATTCTATCGCTAACGGTTCAATTTCTACGTCATACTGGGTGGGGTTAACTGACTAAAAGGGATAAGTGTCCATATCTATTGAACCAAGCAAGGTAGAATCGAATTTATTTTTGCAGATGTTAGGTTTTTATGTGTATATTAATCCACAGGCTGATCCAAGGTTCTATCCTTAACGGTTCAATTTCTACGTCACACTGGGTGGGGTTAACCGACTAAAAGGGGTAAGTGTCCATATATATTGAACCAAGCAAGACAGAATCGATTTTATTTCTGCAGATGGTAGGTTTTTATGTGTATATTAATACACAAGCTGATCCAAGGTTCTGTCGCTAACGGTTCAATTTCTACGTCATACTGGGTGGGGTTATCCGACTAAAAGGGATAAGTGTCCATATCTATTGAACCAAGCAAGATAGAATCGATTTTATTTTTGCAGGTTATAGCTTTTTATGTGTATATTAATCCACAAGCTGATCCAAGGTTATATCGTTAACGGTTCAATTTCTACGTCATACTGGGTGGGGTTAACTGACTAAAAGGGATAAGTGTCCATATCTATTGAACCAAGCAAGATAGAATCGAATTTATTTTTGCAGATGGTAGTTTTTTATGTGTATATTCATCCACAAGCTGATCTAAGGTTCTGTCGCTAACTGTTCAATTTCTACGTTATACTGGGTGGGGTTAACCGACTAAAAGGGATAAGTGTCCATATCTATTGAACCAAGTAAGATAGAATCGATTTTATTTTTGCAGATGATAGACAGACTCGATTTTATTTTTGCAGATTATAGCTTTTTATATGTATATTAATCCACAAGCTGATCCAAGGTTCTGTCGTTAACGGTTCAATTTCTACGTTATAGTGGTTGGGGTTAACCGACTAAAAGGGATAAGTGTCCATATCTATTGAACCAAGCAAGACAGAATCGATTTTGTTTTTGCAGATGATAGGTTTTTATGTGTATATTAATCCACAAGCTGATCCAAGGTTCTATCGTTAACGGTTCAATTTCTACGTCAAAGTGGATTGGGTTAACCTACTAAAAGGGATAAGTGTCCATATCTATTGTGGGTGAGGTTAACCGACTAAAAGGGATAAGTGTCCATATCTATTGAACCAAGCAAGATAGAACGATTTTGTTTTTGCAGATGATAGGTTTTTAAGCGTATATTAATCCACAAGCTGATCAAAGGCTCTATCTTTAACGGTTCAATTTCTACGTCATACTGGGTGGGGTTAACCGACTAATAGGAATAAGTGTCCATATCTATTGAACCAAGCAAGGTAGAATCGAATTTATTTTTGCAGATGGTAGTTTTTTATATGCATATTAATCCACAAGCTGATCCAAGGATCTATCGCTAACGATTCAATTTCTACGTCAAACTGGGTGGGGTTAACCGACTAAAAGGGATAAGTGTCCATATCTATTGAACAAAGCAAGACAGAATCGATTTTATTTTTGCAGATTATAGCTTTTTATATGTATATTAATCCACAAGCTGATCCAAGGTTCTATCGTTAACGGTTCAATTTCTACGTTATAGTGGTTGGGGTTAACCGACTAAAAGGGATAAGTGTCCATATCTATGGAACCAAGCAAGATAGAATCCATTTTGTTTTTGCAGGTGATAGGTTTTTATATGTATATTATTCCACAAGCCAATACATGGTTCTATCGTTAACGGTTCAATTTCTACGTCAAAGTGGATTGGGTTAACCTACTAAAAGGGATAAGTGTCCATATCTATTGTGGGTGAGGTTAACCGACTAAAAGGGTTAAGTGTCCATATCTATTGAACCAAGCAAGATAGAACGATTTTGTTTTTGCAGATGATAGGTTTTTATGCGTATATTAATCCACAAGCTGACCAAAGGCTCTACCTTTAATGGTTCAATTTCTACGTCATAGTGGGTGGGGTTAACCGACTAAAAGGGATAAGTATACATATCTATTGAACCAAGCAAGATAGAATCGAATTTATTTTTGCAGATGGTAGTTTTTTATGTGTATATTCATCCACAAGCTGATCCAAGGTTCTATCGCTAACGGTTCAATTTCTACGTTATACTGGGTGGGGTTAACTGACTAAAAGGGATAAGTGTCCATATCTATTGAACCAAGCAAGATAGAATCGATTTTATTTTTGCAGGTTATAGCTTTTTATGTGTATATTAATCCACAAGCTGATCCAAGGTTATATCGTTAACGGTTCAATTTCTACGTCATACTGGGTGGGGTTAACTGACTAAAAGGGATAAGTGTCCATATCTATTGAACCAAGCAAGATAGAATCGAATTTATTTTTGCAGATGGTAGTTTTTTATGTGTGTATTCATCCACATGCCGATCCAAGGTTCTATCGCTAACTGTTCAATTTCTACGTTATACTGGGTGGGGTTAACCGACTAAAAGGGATAAGTGTCCATATCTATTGAACCAAGTAAGATAGAATAGATTTTATTTTTGCAGATGATAGGGTTTTATGTGTATATTAATCCACAAGCTGATCCAAGGCTCTATCTTTAATGGTTCAATTTCTACATCATAGTGGGTGGGGTTAACCGACTAAAAGCGATAAGTATACAAATCTATTGAACCAAGCAAGATAGAATCGAATTTATTTTTGCAGATGGTAGGTTTTTATGTGTGTATTAATCCACAGGCTGATCCAAGGTTCTATCGCTAACGATTCAATTTCTACGTCAAACTGGGTGGGGTTAACCGACTAAAAGGGATAAGTGTCCATATCTATTGAACAAAGCAAGACAGACTCGATTTTATTTTTGCAGATTATAGCTTTTTATATGTATATTAATCCACAAGCTGATCCAAGGTTCTGTCGTTAACGGCTCAATTTCTACGTTATAGTGGTTGGGGTTAACCGACTAAAAGGGATAAGTGTCCATATCTATTGAACCAAGCAAGATAGAATCAATTTTGTTTTTGCAGATGATAGGTTTTTATGTGTATATTAATCCACAAGCTGATCCAAGGTTCTATCGTTAACGGTTCAATTTCTACGTCAAAGTGGGTAGGGTTAACCGAATAAAAGGGATAAGTGTCCATATCTATTGAACCAAGCAAGATAGAATCCATTTTGTTTTTGCAGGTGATAGGTTTTTATGTGTATATTATTCCACAAGCCAATACAAGGTTCTATCGTTAACGGTTCAATTTCTACGTCAAAGTGGATTGGGTTAACCTACTAAAAGGGATAAGTGTCCATATCTTTTGTGGGTGAGGTTAACCGACTAAAAGGGATAAGTGTCCATATCTATTGAACCAAGCAAGCTAGAACGATTTTGTTTTTGCAGATGATAGGTTTTTATGCGTATATTAATCCACAAGCTGATCAAAGGCTCTATCTTTAACGGTTCAATTTCTACGTCTTACTGGGTGGGGTTAACCGACTAATAGGAATAAGTGTCCATATCTATTGAACCAAGCAAGGTAGAATCGAATCTATTTTTGCAGATGGTAGGTTTTTATATGCATATTAATCCACAAGCTGATCCAAGGTTCTATCGCTAACGATTCAATTTCTACGTCAAACTGGGTGGGGTTAACCGACTAAAAGGGATAAGTGTCCATATCTATTGAACAAAGCAAGACAGAATCGATTTTATTTTTGCAGATTATAGCTTTTTATATGTATATTAATCCACAAGCTGATCCAAGGTTCTATCGTAACGGTTCAATTTCTACGTTATAGTGGTTGGGGTTAACCGACTAAAAGGGATAAGTGTCCATATCTATTGAACGAAGCAAGATAGAATCGATTTTGTTTTTGAAGATGATAGGTTTTTATGTGTATATTAATCCACAAGCTGATCCAATGTTCTATCGTTAACGGTTCAATTTCTACGTCAAAGTGGGTAGGGTTAACCGAATAAAAGGGATAAGTGTCCATATCTATTGAACCAAGCAAGATAGAATCCATTTTGTTTTTGCAGGTGATAGGTTTTTATGTGTACATTATTCCGCAAGCCAATACAAGGTTCTATCGTTAACGGTTCAATTTCTACGTCAAAGTGGATTGGGTTAACCTACTAAAAGGGATAAGTGTCCATATCTATTGTGGGTGAGGTTAACCGACTAAAAGGGATAAGTGTCCATATCTATTGAACCAAGCAAGATATAACGATTTGGTTTTTGCAGATGATAGGTTTTTATGCGTATATTAATCCACAAGCTGATCAAAGGCTCTATCTTTAATGGTTCAATTTCTACGTCATAGTGGGTGGGGTTAACCGACTAAAAGGGATAAGTATACATATCTATTGAACCAAGCAAGATAGAATCGAATTTATTTTTGCAGATGGTAGTTTTTTATATGTATATTCATCCACAAGCTGATCCAAGGTTCTATCGCTAACGGTTCAATTTCTACGTCATACTGGGTGGGGTTAACCGACTAAAAGGGATAAGTGTCCATATATATTGAACCAAGCAAGACAGAATCGATTTTATTTCTGCAGATGGTAGGTTTTTATGTGCCTATTAATACACAAGCTGATCCAAGGTTCTATCGCTAACGGTTCAATTTCTACGTCATACTGGGTGGGGTTATCCGACTAAAAGGGATAAGTGTCCATATATATTGAACCAAGCAAGACAGAATCGATTTTATTTCTGCAGATGGTAGGTTTTTATGTGCCTATTAATACACAAGCTGATCCAAGGTTCTATCGCTAACGGTTCAATTTCTACGTCATACTGGGTGGGGTTATCCGACTAAAAGGGATAAGTGTCCATATATATTGAACCAAGCAAGACAGAATCGATTTTATTTCTGCAGATGGTAGGTTTTTATGTGCCTATTAATACACAAGCTGATCCAAGGTTCTATCGCTAACGGTTCAATTTCTACGTCATACTGGGTGGGGTTAACTGACTAAAAGGGATAAGTGTCCATATATATTGAACCAAGCAAGGTAGAATCGAATTTATTTTTGCAGATATTAGGTTTTTACATGTATATTAATCCACAGGCTGATCCAAGGTTCTATCGTTAACGGTTCAATTTCTACGTCATACTGGGTGGGGTTGACCGACTAAAAGGGGTAAGTGTCCATATATATTGAACCAAGCAAGACAGAATCGATTTTATTTCTGCAGATGGTAGGTTTTTATGTGCCTATTAATACACAAGCTGATCCAAGGTTCTATCGCTAACGGTTCAATTTCTACGTCATACTGGGTGGGGTTATCCGACTAAAAGGGATAAGTGTCCATATATATTGAACCAAGCAAGACAGAATCGATTTTATTTCTGCAGATGATAGGTTTTTATGTGTATATTCATCCACAAGCTGATCCAAGGTTCTATCGCTAACTGTTCAATTTCTACGTTATACTGGGTGGGGTTAACCGACTAAAAGGGATAAGTGTCCATATCTATTGAACCAAGCAAGATAGAATCGATTTTGTTTTTGAAGATGATAGGTTTTTATGTGTATATTAATCCACAAGCAGATCCAATGTTCTATAGTTAACGGTTCAATTTCTACGTCAAAGTGGGTAGGGTTAACCGAATAAAAGGGATAAGTGTCCATATCTATTGAACCAAGCAAGATAGAATCCATTTTGTTTTTGCAGGTGATAGGTTTTTATGTGTATATTTGTCCACAAGCCAATACAAGGTTCTATCGTTAACGGTTCAATTTCTACGTCAAAGTGGATTGGGTTAACCTACTAAAAGGGATAAGTGTCCATATCTATTGTGGGTGAGGTTAACCGACTAAAAGGGATAAGTGTCCATATCTATTGAAACAAGCAAGATATAACGATTTTGTTTTTGCAGATGATAGGTTTTTATGCGTATATTAATCCACAAGCTGATCAAAGGCTCTATCTTTAATGGTTCAATTTCTACGTCATACTGGGTGGGGTTATCCGACTAAAAGGGATAAGTGTCCATATCTATTGAACCAAGCAAGATAGAATCGATTTTGTTTTTGCAGGTTATAGCTTTTTATGTGTATATTAATCCACAAGCTGATCCAAGGTTATATCGTTAACGGTTCAATTTCTACGTCATACTGGGTGAGGTTAACTGACTAAAAGGGATAAGTGTCCATATCTATTGAACCAAGCAAGATAGAATCGAATTTATTTTTGCAGATGGTAGTTTTTTATGTGTATATTCATCCACAAGCTGATCCAAGGTTCTATCGCTAGCGGTTCAATTTCTACGTCATACTGGGTGGGGTTAACCGACTAAAAGGGATAAGTGTCCATATCTATTGAACCAAGCAAGATAGAATCGATTTTGTTTATGCAGATGATAGGCTTTTATGTGTGTATTAATCCACAAGCTGATCCAAGGTTCTATCGCTAACGGTTCAATTTCTACGTCATACTGGGTGGGGTTATCCGACTAAAAGGGATAACTGTCCATATCTATTGAACCAAGCAAGATAGAATCGATTTTATTTTTGCAGGTTATAGCTTTTTATGTGTGTATTAATCCGCAAGCTGATCCAAGGTTCTATCGCTAACGGTTCAATTTCTACGTCATACTGGGTGGGGTTAACCGACTAATAGGGATAAGTGTCCATATCTATTGAAACAAGCAAGATATAACGATTTTGTTTTTGCAGATGATAGGTTTTTATGCGTATATTAATCCACAAGCTGATCAAAGGCTCTATCTTTAATGGTTCAATTTCTACGTCATACTGGGTGGGGTTATCCGACTAAAAGGGATAAGTGTCCATATCTATTGAACCAAGCAAGATAGAATCGATTTTATTTTTGCAGCTTATAGCTTTTTATGTGTATATTAATCCACAAGCTGATACAAGGTTCTATCGTTAACGGTTCAATTTCTACGTTATAGTGGTTTGGGTTAACCGACTAAAAGGGATAAGTGTCCATATCTATTGAACCAAGCAAGACAGAATCGATTTTGTTTTTGCAGATGATAGGTTTTTATGTGTGTATCAATGCACAAGCTGATCCAAGGTTCTATCGACGGTTCAATTTCTACGTCAAAGTGGGTAGGGTTAACCGACTAAAAGGGATAAGTGTCCATATCTATTGAACCAAGCAAGATAGAATCGATTTTGTTTTTGCAGATGGTAGGTTTTTATGTGTGTATTAATCCACAAGCTGATCCAAGGTTCTATCGCTAGCGGTTCAATTTCTACGTCATACTGGGTGGGGTTAACCGACTAAAAGGGATAAGTGTCCATATCTATTGAACCAAGCAAGATAGAATCGATTTTGTTTATGCAGATGATAGGCTTTTATGTGTGTATTAATCCACAAGCTGATCCAAGGTTCTATCGCTAACGGTTCAATTTCTACGTTATACTGGGTGGGGTTAACCGACTAATAGGGATAAGTGCCCATATCTATTGAACCAAGCAAGGTAGGATCGAATTTATTTTTGCAGATGGTAGGTTTTTATATGCATATTAATCCACAAGCTGATCCAAGGTTCTATCGCTAACGATTCAATTTCTACGTCAAACTGGGTGGGGTTAACCGACTAAAAGGGATAAGTGTCCATATCTATTGAACAAAGCAAGACAGAATCGATTTTATTTTTGCAGGTTATAACTTTTTATGTGTGTATTAATCCACAAGCTCATCCAAGGTTCTATCGTTAACGGTTCAATTTCTACGTTATAGTGGTTGGGGTTAACCGACTAAAAGGGATAAGTGTCCATATCTATTGAACCAAGCAAGATAGAATCGATTTTGTTTTTGCAGATGATAGGTTTTTACGTGTATATTAATCCACAAGCTGATCCAAGGTTCTATCGTTAACGGTTCAATTTCTACGTCAAAGTGGGTAGGGTTAACCGACTAAAAGGGATAAGTGTCCATATCTATTGAACCAAGCAAGATAGAATCCATTTTGTTTTTGCAGGTGATAGGTTTTTATGTGTATATTATTCCACAAGCCAATACAAGGTTCTATCGTTAACGGTTCAATTTCTACGTCAAAGTGGATTGGGTTAACCGACTAAAAGGGATAAGTGTCCATATCTATTCTGGGTGAGGTTAACCGACTAAAAGAGATAAGTGTCCATATCTATTGAACCAAGCAAGATAGAAAAATTTTCTTTTTGCAGATGATAGGTTTTTATGCGTATATTAATCCACAAGCTGACCCAAGGCTCTATCTTTAATGGTTCAATTTCTACGTCATAGTGGTTGGGGTTAACCGACTAAAAGGGATAAGTGTCCATATCTATTCTGGGCGAGGTTAACCGACTAAAAGGGATAAGTGTCCATATCTATTGAACCAAGCAAGATAGAACGATTTTCTTATTGCAGATGATTGGTTTTTATGCGTATATTAATCCACAAGCAGATCAAAGGCTCTATCTTTATTAATGGTTCAATTTCTACGTCATAGTGGGTGGGGTTAACCGACTAAAAGGGATAAGTATACATATCTATTGAACCAAGCAAGTTAGAATCGAATTTATTTTTGCAGATGGTAGTTTTTTATGTGTATATTCATCCACAAGCTGATCCAAGGTTCTATCGCTAACTGTTCAATTTCTACGTTATACTGGGTGGGGTTAACCGACTAAAAGGGATAAGTGTCCATATCTATTGAACCAAGCAAGATATAACGATTTTGTTTTTGCAGATGATAGGTTTTTATGCGTATATTAATCCACAAGCTGATCAAAGGCTCTATCTTTAATGGTTCAATTTCTACGTCATAGTGGGTGGGGTTAACCGACTAAAAGGGATAAGTATACATATCTATTGAACCAAGCAAGATAGAATCGAATTTATTTTTGCAGATGGTAGTTTTTTATGTGTATATTCATCCACAAGCTGATCCAAGGTTCTATCGCTAACGGTTCAATTTCTACGTTATACTGGGTGGGGTTAACCGACTAAAAGGGATAAGTATACAAATCTATTGAACCAAGGAAGATAGAATCGAATTTATTTAATATGTGTATATTAATCCACAGGCTGATCCAAGGTTCTATCGTTAACGGTTCAATTTCTACGTCATACTGGGTGGGGTTAACCGACTAAAAGGGATAAGTGTCCATATATATTGAACCAAGCAAGACAGAATCGATTTTATTTCTGCAGATGGTAGTTTTTTATGTGTATATTAATACACAAGCTGATCCAAGGTTCTATCGCTAACGATTCAATTTCTACGTCATACTGGGTTGGGTTAACTGACTAAAAGGGATAAGTGTCCATATCTATTGAACCAAGCAAGGTAGAATCGAATTTATTTTTGCAGATGGTAGGTTTTTATGTATACATTAATCCACAGGCTGATCCCAGGTTCTATCGTTAACGGTTCAATTTCTACGTCATACTGGGTGGGGTTATCCGACTAAAAGGGATAAGTGTCCATATATATTGAACCAAGCAAGACAGAATCGATTTTATTTCTGCAGATGATAGGTTTTTATGCGTGTATTAATCCACAGACTGATTCAAGGTTCTATCGTTAACGGTTCAATTTCTACGTCAAACTGGGTGGGGTTAACCGACTAAAAGGGATAAGTGTCCATATCTATTGAACAAAGCAAGACAGAATCGATTTTATTTTTGCAGATGGTAGGTTTTTATGTGTATATTAATCCACAAGCTGATCCAAGGTTCTATCGCTAACGGTTCAATTTCTACGTCATACTGGGTGGGGTTAACCGACTAAAAGGTATAAGTGTCCATATCTATTGAACAAAGCAAGACAGAATCGATTTTATTTTTGCAGATGGTAGGTTTTTATGTGTATATTAATCCACAGGCTGATCCAAGGTTCTATCGTTAACGGTTCAATTTCTACGTCATACTGGGTGGAGTTAACCAACTAAAAGGGATAAGTGTCCATATCTATTGAACCAAGCAAGACAGTATCGATTTTATTTTTGCAGATGTTAGGTTTTTATGTGTCTATTAATCCACAGGCTGATCCAAGGTTCTATCGTTAACGGTTCAATTTCTACGTCATACTGGGTGGGGTTAACCGACTAAAAGGGGTAAGTGTCCATATATATTGAACCAAGCAAGACAGAATCGATTTTATTTCTGCAGATGGTAGGTTTTTATGTGTGTATTAATACACAAGCTGA
Organism: Eurosta solidaginis; assembly: GCF_040869045.1. Classification (NCBI taxonomy): domain Eukaryota; kingdom Metazoa; phylum Arthropoda; class Insecta; order Diptera; family Tephritidae; genus Eurosta; species Eurosta solidaginis. Next base: position 172,473 of record NW_027137084.1, on the reverse strand, counting down.
TCCAAGGTTCTATCGCTAACGGTTCAATTTCTACGTTATAGTGGTTTGGGTTAACCGACTAAAAGGGATAAGTGTCCATATCTATTGAACCAAGCAAGATAGAATCGATTTTGTTTTTGCAGATGATAGGTTTTTATGTGTGTATTAATGCACAAGCTGATCCAAGGTTCTATCGACGGTTCAATTTCTACGTCATACTGGGTGGGGTTATCCGACTAAAAGGGATAAGTGTCCATATCTATTGAACCAAGCAAGATAGAATCGATTTTATTTTTGCAGCTTATAGCTTTTTATGTGTATATTAATCCACAAGCTGATACAAGGTTCTATCGTTAACGGTTCAATTTCTACGTTATAGTGGTTTGGGTTAACCGACTAAAAGGGATAAGTGTCCATATCTATTGAACCAAGCAAGATAGAATCGATTTTGTTTTTGCAGATGATAGGTTTTTATGTGTGTATTAATGCACAAGCTGATCCAAGGTTCTATCGACGGTTCAATTTCTACGTCAAAGTGGGTAGGGTTAACCGACTAAAAGAGATAAGTGTCCATATCTATTGAACCAAGCAAGATAGAATCGATTTTGTTTTTGCAGATGGTAGGTTTTTATGTGTGTATTAATCCACAAGCTGATCCAAGGTTCTATCGCTAGCGGTTCAATTTCTACGTCATACTGGGTGGGGTTAACCGACTAAAAGGGATAAGTGTCCATATCTATTGAACCAAGCAAGATAGAATCGATTTTGTTTTTGCAGATGATAGGTTTTTATGTGTGTATTAATGCACAAGCTGATCCAAGGTTCTATCGACGGTTCAATTTCTACGTCAAAGTGGGTAGGGTTAACCGACTAAAAGAGATAAGTGTCCATATCTATTGAACCAAGCAAGATAGAATCGATTTTGTTTTTGCAGATGGTAGGTTTTTATGTGTGTATTAATCCACAAGCTGATACAAGGTTCTATCGTTAACGGTTCAATTTCTACGTTATAGTGGTTTGGGTTAACCGACTAAAAGGGATAAGTGTCCATATCTATTGAACCAAGCAAGATAGAATCGATTTTGTTTTTGCAGATGATAGGTTTTTATGTGTGTATTAATGCACAAGCTGATCCAAGGTTCTATCGACGGTTCAATTTCTACGTCAAAGTGGGTAGGGTTAACCGACTAAAAGAGATAAGTGTCCATATCTATTGAACCAAGCAAGATAGAATCGATTTTGTTTTTGCAGATGGTAGGTTTTTATGTGTGTATTAATCCACAAGCTGATCCAAGGTTCTATCGCTAACGGTTCAATTTCTACGTCATACTGGGTGGGGTTATCCGACTAAAAGGGATAAGTGTCCATATATATTGAACCAAGCAAGACAGAATCGATTTTATTTCTGCAGATGATAGGTTTTTATGTGTATATTCATCCACAAGCTGATCCAAGGTTCTATCGCTAACTGTTCAATTTCTACGTTATACTGGGTGGGGTTAACCGACTAAAAGGGATAAGTGTCCATATCTATTGAACCAAGCAAGATAGAATCGATTTTGTTTTTGAAGATGATAGGTTTTTATGTGTATATTAATCCACAAGCAGATCCAATGTTCTATAGTTAACGGTTCAATTTCTACGTCAAAGTGGGTAGGGTTAACCGAATAAAAGGGATAAGTGTCCATATCTATTGAACCAAGCAAGATAGAATCCATTTTGTTTTTGCAGGTGATAGGTTTTTATGTGTATATTTGTCCACAAGCCAATACAAGGTTCTATCGTTAACGGTTCAATTTCTACGTCAAAGTGGATTGGGTTAACCTACTAAAAGGGATAAGTGTCCATATCTATTGTGGGTGAGGTTAACCGACTAAAAGGGATAAGTGTCCATATCTATTGAAACAAGCAAGATATAACGATTTTGTTTTTGCAGATGATAGGTTTTTATGCGTATATTAATCCACAAGCTGATCAAAGGCTCTATCTTTAATGGTTCAATTTCTACGTCATACTGGGTGGGGTTATCCGACTAAAAGGGATAAGTGTCCATATCTATTGAACCAAGCAAGATAGAATCGATTTTGTTTTTGCAGGTTATAGCTTTTTATGTGTATATTAATCCACAAGCTGATCCAAGGTTATATCGTTAACGGTTCAATTTCTACGTCATACTGGGTGAGGTTAACTGACTAAAAGGGATAAGTGTCCATATCTATTGAACCAAGCAAGATAGAATCGAATTTATTTTTGCAGATGGTAGTTTTTTATGTGTATATTCATCCACAAGCTGATCCAAGGTTCTATCGCTAGCGGTTCAATTTCTACGTCATACTGGGTGGGGTTAACCGACTAAAAGGGATAAGTGTCCATATCTATTGAACCAAGCAAGATAGAATCGATTTTGTTTATGCAGATGATAGGCTTTTATGTGTGTATTAATCCACAAGCTGATCCAAGGTTCTATCGCTAACGGTTCAATTTCTACGTCATACTGGGTGGGGTTATCCGACTAAAAGGGATAACTGTCCATATCTATTGAACCAAGCAAGATAGAATCGATTTTATTTTTGCAGGTTATAGCTTTTTATGTGTGTATTAATCCGCAAGCTGATCCAAGGTTCTATCGCTAACGGTTCAATTTCTACGTCATACTGGGTGGGGTTAACCGACTAATAGGGATAAGTGTCCATATCTATTGAAACAAGCAAGATATAACGATTTTGTTTTTGCAGATGATAGGTTTTTATGCGTATATTAATCCACAAGCTGATCAAAGGCTCTATCTTTAATGGTTCAATTTCTACGTCATACTGGGTGGGGTTATCCGACTAAAAGGGATAAGTGTCCATATCTATTGAACCAAGCAAGATAGAATCGATTTTATTTTTGCAGCTTATAGCTTTTTATGTGTATATTAATCCACAAGCTGATACAAGGTTCTATCGTTAACGGTTCAATTTCTACGTTATAGTGGTTTGGGTTAACCGACTAAAAGGGATAAGTGTCCATATCTATTGAACCAAGCAAGACAGAATCGATTTTGTTTTTGCAGATGATAGGTTTTTATGTGTGTATCAATGCACAAGCTGATCCAAGGTTCTATCGACGGTTCAATTTCTACGTCAAAGTGGGTAGGGTTAACCGACTAAAAGGGATAAGTGTCCATATCTATTGAACCAAGCAAGATAGAATCGATTTTGTTTTTGCAGATGGTAGGTTTTTATGTGTGTATTAATCCACAAGCTGATCCAAGGTTCTATCGCTAGCGGTTCAATTTCTACGTCATACTGGGTGGGGTTAACCGACTAAAAGGGATAAGTGTCCATATCTATTGAACCAAGCAAGATAGAATCGATTTTGTTTATGCAGATGATAGGCTTTTATGTGTGTATTAATCCACAAGCTGATCCAAGGTTCTATCGCTAACGGTTCAATTTCTACGTTATACTGGGTGGGGTTAACCGACTAATAGGGATAAGTGCCCATATCTATTGAACCAAGCAAGGTAGGATCGAATTTATTTTTGCAGATGGTAGGTTTTTATATGCATATTAATCCACAAGCTGATCCAAGGTTCTATCGCTAACGATTCAATTTCTACGTCAAACTGGGTGGGGTTAACCGACTAAAAGGGATAAGTGTCCATATCTATTGAACAAAGCAAGACAGAATCGATTTTATTTTTGCAGGTTATAACTTTTTATGTGTGTATTAATCCACAAGCTCATCCAAGGTTCTATCGTTAACGGTTCAATTTCTACGTTATAGTGGTTGGGGTTAACCGACTAAAAGGGATAAGTGTCCATATCTATTGAACCAAGCAAGATAGAATCGATTTTGTTTTTGCAGATGATAGGTTTTTACGTGTATATTAATCCACAAGCTGATCCAAGGTTCTATCGTTAACGGTTCAATTTCTACGTCAAAGTGGGTAGGGTTAACCGACTAAAAGGGATAAGTGTCCATATCTATTGAACCAAGCAAGATAGAATCCATTTTGTTTTTGCAGGTGATAGGTTTTTATGTGTATATTATTCCACAAGCCAATACAAGGTTCTATCGTTAACGGTTCAATTTCTACGTCAAAGTGGATTGGGTTAACCGACTAAAAGGGATAAGTGTCCATATCTATTCTGGGTGAGGTTAACCGACTAAAAGAGATAAGTGTCCATATCTATTGAACCAAGCAAGATAGAAAAATTTTCTTTTTGCAGATGATAGGTTTTTATGCGTATATTAATCCACAAGCTGACCCAAGGCTCTATCTTTAATGGTTCAATTTCTACGTCATAGTGGTTGGGGTTAACCGACTAAAAGGGATAAGTGTCCATATCTATTCTGGGCGAGGTTAACCGACTAAAAGGGATAAGTGTCCATATCTATTGAACCAAGCAAGATAGAACGATTTTCTTATTGCAGATGATTGGTTTTTATGCGTATATTAATCCACAAGCAGATCAAAGGCTCTATCTTTATTAATGGTTCAATTTCTACGTCATAGTGGGTGGGGTTAACCGACTAAAAGGGATAAGTATACATATCTATTGAACCAAGCAAGTTAGAATCGAATTTATTTTTGCAGATGGTAGTTTTTTATGTGTATATTCATCCGCAAGCTGATCCAAGGTTCTATCGCTAACTGTTCAATTTCTACGTTATACTGGGTGGGGTTAACCGACTAAAAGGGATAAGTGTCCATATCTATTGAACCAAGCAAGATAGAATCGATTTTGTTTATGCAGATGATAGGCTTTTATGTGTGTATTAATCCACAAGCTGATCCAAGGTTCTATCGCTAACGGTTCAATTTCTACGTTATACTGGGTGGGGTTAACCGACTAATAGGGATAAGTGCCCATATCTATTGAACCAAGCAAGGTAGGATCGAATTTATTTTTGCAGATGGTAGGTTTTTATATGCATATTAATCCACAAGCTGATCCAAGGTTCTATCGCTAACGATTCAATTTCTACGTCAAACTGGGTGGGGTTAACCGACTAAAAGGGATAAGTGTCCATATCTATTGAACAAAGCAAGACAGAATCGATTTTATTTTTGCAGGTTATAACTTTTTATGTGTGTATTAATCCACAAGCTCATCCAAGGTTCTATCGTTAACGGTTCAATTTCTACGTTATAGTGGTTGGGGTTAACCGACTAAAAGGGATAAGTGTCCATATCTATTGAACCAAGCAAGATAGAATCGATTTTGTTTTTGCAGATGATAGGTTTTTACGTGTATATTAATCCACAAGCTGATCCAAGGTTCTATCGTTAACGGTTCAATTTCTACGTCAAAGTGGGTAGGGTTAACCGACTAAAAGGGATAAGTGTCCATATCTATTGAACCAAGCAAGATAGAATCCATTTTGTTTTTGCAGGTGATAGGTTTTTATGTGTATATTATTCCACAAGCCAATACAAGGTTCTATCGTTAACGGTTCAATTTCTACGTCAAAGTGGATTGGGTTAACCGACTAAAAGGGATAAGTGTCCATATCTATTCTGGGTGAGGTTAACCGACTAAAAGAGATAAGTGTCCATATCTATTGAACCAAGCAAGATAGAAAAATTTTCTTTTTGCAGATGATAGGTTTTTATGCGTATATTAATCCACAAGCTGACCCAAGGCTCTATCTTTAATGGTTCAATTTCTACGTCATAGTGGTTGGGGTTAACCGACTAAAAGGGATAAGTGTCCATATCTATTCTGGGCGAGGTTAACCGACTAAAAGGGATAAGTGTCCATATCTATTGAACCAAGCAAGATAGAACGATTTTCTTATTGCAGATGATTGGTTTTTATGCGTATATTAATCCACAAGCAGATCAAAGGCTCTATCTTTATTAATGGTTCAATTTCTACGTCATAGTGGGTGGGGTTAACCGACTAAAAGGGATAAGTATACATATCTATTGAACCAAGCAAGTTAGAATCGAATTTATTTTTGCAGATGGTAGTTTTTTATGTGTATATTCATCCGCAAGCTGATCCAAGGTTCTATCGCTAACTGTTCAATTTCTACGTTATACTGGGTGGGGTTAACCGACTAAAAGGGATAAGTGTCCATATCTATTGAACCAAGCAAGATATAACGATTTTGTTTTTGCAGATGATAGGTTTTTATGCGTATATTAATCCACAAGCTGATCAAAGGCTCTATCTTTAATGGTTCAATTTCTACGTCATAGTGGGTGGGGTTAACCGACTAAAAGGGATAAGTATACATATCTATTGAACCAAGCAAGATAGAATCGAATTTATTTTTGCAGATGGTAGTTTTTTATGTGTATATTCATCCACAAGCTGATCCAAGGTTCTATCGCTAACGGTTCAATTTCTACGTTATACTGGGTGGGGTTAACCGACTAAAAGGGATAAGTATACAAATCTATTGAACCAAGGAAGATAGAATCGAATTTATTTAATATGTGTATATTAATCCACAGGCTGATCCAAGGTTCTATCGTTAACGGTTCAATTTCTACGTCATACTGGGTGGGGTTAACCGACTAAAAGGGATAAGTGTCCATATATATTGAACCAAGCAAGACAGAATCGATTTTATTTCTGCAGATGGTAGTTTTTTATGTGTATATTAATACACAAGCTGATCCAAGGTTCTATCGCTAACGATTCAATTTCTACGTCATACTGGGTTGGGTTAACTGACTAAAAGGGATAAGTGTCCATATCTATTGAACCAAGCAAGGTAGAATCGAATTTATTTTTGCAGATGGTAGGTTTTTATGTATACATTAATCCACAGGCTGATCCCAGGTTCTATCGTTAACGGTTCAATTTCTACGTCATACTGGGTGGGGTTATCCGACTAAAAGGGATAAGTGTCCATATATATTGAACCAAGCAAGACAGAATCGATTTTATTTCTGCAGATGATAGGTTTTTATGCGTGTATTAATCCACAGACTGATTCAAGGTTCTATCGTTAACGGTTCAATTTCTACGTCAAACTGGGTGGGGTTAACCGACTAAAAGGGATAAGTGTCCATATCTATTGAACAAAGCAAGACAGAATCGATTTTATTTTTGCAGATGGTAGGTTTTTATGTGTATATTAATCCACAAGCTGATCCAAGGTTCTATCGCTAACGGTTCAATTTCTACGTCATACTGGGTGGGGTTAACCGACTAAAAGGTATAAGTGTCCATATCTATTGAACAAAGCAAGACAGAATCGATTTTATTTTTGCAGATGGTAGGTTTTTATGTGTATATTAATCCACAGGCTGATCCAAGGTTCTATCGTTAACGGTTCAATTTCTACGTCATACTGGGTGGAGTTAACCAACTAAAAGGGATAAGTGTCCATATCTATTGAACCAAGCAAGACAGTATCGATTTTATTTTTGCAGATGTTAGGTTTTTATGTGTCTATTAATCCACAGGCTGATCCAAGGTTCTATCGTTAACGGTTCAATTTCTACGTCATACTGGGTGGGGTTAACCGACTAAAAGGGGTAAGTGTCCATATATATTGAACCAAGCAAGACAGAATCGATTTTATTTCTGCAGATGGTAGGTTTTTATGTGTGTATTAATACACAAGCTGATCCAAGGTTCTATCGCTAACGGTTCAATTTCTACGTTATAGTGGTTTGGGTTAACCGACTAAAAGGGATAAGTGTCCATATCTATTGAACCAAGCAAGATAGAATCGATTTTGTTTTTGCAGATGATAGGTTTTTATGTGTGTATTAATGCACAAGCTGATCCAAGGTTCTATCGACGGTTCAATTTCTACGTCATACTGGGTGGGGTTATCCGACTAAAAGGGATAAGTGTCCATATCTATTGAACCAAGCAAGATAGAATCGATTTTATTTTTGCAGCTTATAGCTTTTTATGTGTATATTAATCCACAAGCTGATACAAGGTTCTATCGTTAACGGTTCAATTTCTACGTTATAGTGGTTTGGGTTAACCGACTAAAAGGGATAAGTGTCCATATCTATTGAACCAAGCAAGATAGAATCGATTTTGTTTTTGCAGATGATAGGTTTTTATGTGTGTATTAATGCACAAGCTGATCCAAGGTTCTATCGACGGTTCAATTTCTACGTCAAAGTGGGTAGGGTTAACCGACTAAAAGAGATAAGTGTCCATATCTATTGAACCAAGCAAGATAGAATCGATTTTGTTTTTGCAGATGGTAGGTTTTTATGTGTGTATTAATCCACAAGCTGATCCAAGGTTCTATCGCTAGCGGTTCAATTTCTACGTCATACTGGGTGGGGTTAACCGACTAAAAGGGATAAGTGTCCATATCTATTGAACCAAGCAAGATAGAATCGATTTTGTTTATGCAGATGATAGGCTTTTATGTGTGTATTAATCCACAAGCCGATCCAAGGTTCTATCGCTAACGGTTCAATTTCTATGTCATACTGGGTGGGGTTAACCGACTAATAGGGATAAGTGTCCATATCTATTGAATCAAGCAAGATAGAATCGATTTTGTTTATGCATATGATAGGCTTTTATGTGTGTATTAATCCACAAGCTGATACAAGGTTCTATCGTTAACGGTTCAATTTCTACGTTATAGTGGTTTGGGTTAACCGACTAAAAGGGATAAGTGTCCATATCTATTGAACCAAGCAAGATAGAATCGATTTTGTTTTTGCAGATGGTAGGTTTTTATGTGTGTATTAATCCACAAGCTGATCCAAGGTTCTATCGCTAGCGGTTCAATTTCTACGTCATACTGGGTGGGGTTAACCGACTAAAAGGGATAAGTGTCCATATCTATTGAACCAAGCAAGATAGAATCGATTTTGTTTATGCAGATGATAGGCTTTTATGTGTGTATTAATCCACAAGCTGATCCAAGGTTCTATCGCTAACGGTTCAATTTCTACGTTATACTGGGTGGGGTTAACCGACTAATAGGGATAAGTGCCCATATCTATTGAACCAAGCAAGGTAGGATCGAATTTATTTTTGCAGATAGTAGGTTTTTATATGTGTATTAATCCACAAGCTGATCCAAGGTTCTATCGCTAGCGGTTCAATTTCTACGTCATACTGGGTGGGGTTAACCGACTAAAAGGGATAAGTGTCCATATCTATTGAACCAAGCAAGATAGAATCGATTTTGTTTATGCAGATGATAGGCTTTTATGTGTGTATTAATCCACAAGCTGATCCAAGGTTCTATCGCTAGCGGTTCAATTTCTACGTCATACTGGGTGGGGTTAACCGACTAAAAGGGATAAGTGTCCATATCTATTGAACCAAGCAAGATAGAATCGATTTTGTTTATGCAGATGATAGGCTTTTATGTGTGTATTAATCCACAAGCTGATCCAAGGTTCTATCGCTAACGATTCAATTTCTACGTCAAACTGGGTGGGGTTAACCGACTAAAAGGGATAAGTGTCCATATCTATTGAACAAAGCAAGACAGAATCGATTTTATTTTTGCAGGTTATAGCTTTTTATGTGTATATTAATCCACGAGCTCATCCAAGGTTCTATCGTTAACGGTTCAATTTCTACGTTATAGTGGTTGGGGTTAACCGACTAAAAGGGATAAGTGTCCATATCTATTGAACCAAGCAAGACAGAATCGATTTTGTTTTTGCAGATGATAGGTTTTTATGTGTATATTAATCCACAAGCTGATCCAAGGTTCTATCGTTAACGGTTCAATTTCTACGTCAAAGTGGGTAGGGTTAACCGACTAAAAGGGATAAGTGTCCATATCTATTGAACCAAGCAAGATAGAATCGATTTTGTTTTTGCAGATGGTAGGTTTTTATGTGTATTAATCCACAAGCTGATCCAAGGTTCTATCGCTAGCGGTTCAATTTCTACGTCATACTGGGTGGGGTTAACCGACTAAAAGGAATAAGTGTCCATATCTATTGAACCAAGCAAGATAGAATCGATTTTGTTTATGCAGATGATAGGCTTTTATGTGTGTATTAATCCACAAGCTGATCCAAGGTTCTATCGCTAACGGTTCAATTTCTACGTTATACTGGGTGGGGTTAACCGACTAATAGGGATAAGTGCCCATATCTATTGAACCAAGCAAGGTAGGATCGAATTTATTTTTGCAGATGGTAGGTTTTTATATGTGTATTAATCCACAAGCTGATCCAAGGTTCTATCGCTAGCGGTTCAATTTCTACGTCATACTGGGTGGGGTTAACCGACTAAAAGGGATAAGTGTCCATATCTATTGAACCAAGCAAGATAGAATCGATTTTGTTTATGCAGATGATAGGCTTTTATGTGTGTATTAATCCACAAGCTGATCCAAGGTTCTATCGCTAGCGGTTCAATTTCTACGTCATACTGGGTGGGGTTAACCGACTAAAAGGGATAAGTGTCCATATCTATTGAACCAAGCAAGATAGAATCGATTTTGTTTATGCAGATGATAGGCTTTTATGTGTGTATTAATCCACAAGCTGATCCAAGGTTCTATCGCTAACGATTCAATTTCTACGTCAAACTGGGTGGGGTTAACCGACTAAAAGGGATAAGTGTCCATATCTATTGAACAAAGCAAGACAGAATCGATTTTATTTTTGCAGGTTATAGCTTTTTATGTGTATATTAATCCACGAGCTCATCCAAGGTTCTATCGTTAACGGTTCAATTTCTACGTTATAGTGGTTGGGGTTAACCGACTAAAAGGGATAAGTGTCCATATCTATTGAACCAAGCAAGACAGAATCGATTTTGTTTTTGCAGATGATAGGTTTTTATGTGTATATTATTCCACAAGCCAATACAAGGTTCTATCGTTAACGGTTCAATTTCTACGTCAAAGTGGATTGGGTTAACCGACTAAAAGGGATAAGTGTCCATATCTATTCTGGGTGAGGTTAACCGACTAAAAGGGATAAGTGTCCATATCTATTGAACCAAGCAAGATAGAAAAATTTTCTTTTTGCAGATGATAGGTTTTTATGCGTATATTAATCCACAAGCTGACCCAAGGCTCTATCTTTAATGGTTCAATTTCTACGTCATAGTGGTTGGGGTTAACCGACTAAAAGGGATAAGTATACAAATCTATTGAACCAAGCAAGATAGAATCGAATTTATTTTTGCAGATGGTAGGTTTTTATGTGTATATTAATCCACAGGCTGATCCAAGGTTCTATCGTTAACGGTTCAATTTCTACGTCATACTGGGTGGGGTTAACCGACTAAAAGGGATAAGTGTCCATATATATTGAACCAAGCAAGACAGAATCGATTTATTTCTGCAGATGGTAGGTTTTTATGTACCTATTAATACACAAGCTGATCCAAGGTTCTATCACTAACGGTTCAATTTCTACGTCATACTGGGTGGGGTTATCCGACTAAAAGGGATAAGTGTCCATATATATTGAACCAAGCAAGACAGAATCGATTTTATTTCTGCAGATGATAGGTTTTTATGTGTATATTAATCCACAAGCTGATCCAAGATTCTATCGCTAACGGTTCAATTTCTACGTCATACTGGGTGGGGTTAACTGACTAAAAGGGATAAGTGTCCATATCTATTGAACCAAGCAAGGTAGAATCGAATTTATTTTTGCAGATGTTAGGTTTTTATATGTATATTAATCCACAGGCTGATCCAAGGTTCTATCGTTAACGGTTCAATTTCTACGTCATACTGGGTGGGGTTGACCGACTAAAAGGGTAAGTGTTCATATATATTGAACCAAGCAAGACAGAATCGATTTTATTTCTGCAGATGGTAGATTTTTATGTGTATATTAATACACAAGCTGATCCAAGGTTCTATCACTAACGGTTCAATTTCTACGTCATACTGGGTGGGGTTATCCGACTAAAAGGGATAAGTGTCCATATCTATTGAACCAAGCAAGATAGAATCGATTTTATTTTTGCAGGTTATAGCTTTTTATGTGTATATTAATCCACAAGCTGATCCAAGGTTATATCGTTAACGGTTCAATTTCTACGTCATACTGGGTGGGGTTAACTGACTAAAAGGGATAAGTGTCCATATCTATTGAACCAAGCAAGATAGAATCGAATTTATTTTTGCAGATGGTAGTTTTTTATGTGTATATTCATCCACAAGCTGATCCAAGGTTCTATCGCTAACTGTTCAATTTCTACGTTATACTGGGTGGGGTTAACCGACTAAAAGGGATAAGTGTCCATATCTATTGAACCAAGTAAGATAGAATCGATTTTATTTTTGCAGATGATAGGGTGTTATGTGTATATTAATCCACAAGCTGATCCAAGGCTCTATCTTTAATGGTTCAATTTCTACGTCATAGTGGGTGGGGTTAACCGACTAAAAGGGATAAGTATACAAATCTATTGAACCAAGCAATATAGAATCGAATTTATTTTATATGTGTATATTAATCCACAGGCAGATCCAAGATTCTATCGTTAACGGTTCAATTTCTACGTCATACTGGGTGGGGTTAACCGATTAAAAGGGATAAGTGTCCATATATATTGAACCAAGCAAGACAGAATCGATTTTAGTTCTGCAGATGGTAGGTTTTTATGTGTATATTAATACACAAGCTGATCCAAGGTTCTATCGCTAACGGTTCAATTTCTACGTCATACTGGGTGGGGTTAACTGACTAAAAGGGATAAGTGTCCATATCTATTGAACCAAGCAAGGTAGAATCGAATTTATTTTTGCAGATGGTAGGTTTTTATGTATATATTAATCCACAGGCTGATCCAAGGTTCTATCGTTAACGGTTCAATTTCTACGTCATACTGGGTGGGGTTAACCGACTAAAAGGGATAAGTGTCCATATATATTGAACCAAGCAAGACAGAATCGATTTTATTTCTGCAGATGGTAGGTTTTTATGTGCATATTAATACACAAGCTGATCCAAGGTTCTATCGCTAACGGTTCAATTTCTACGTCATACTGGGTGGGGTTATCCGACTAAAAGGAATAAGTGTCCATATATATTGAACCAAGCAAGACAGAATCGATTTTATTTCTGCAGATGATAGGTTTTTATGTGTATATTAATCCACAAGCTGATCCAAGATTCTATCGCTAACGGTTCAATTTGTACTTCATACTGGGTGGGGTTAACTGACTAAAAGGGATAAGTGTCCATATCTATTGAACCAAGCAAGGTAGAATCGAATTTATTTTTGCAGATGTTAGGTTTTTATGTGTATATTAATCCACAGGCTGATCCAAGGTTCTATCCTTAACGGTTCAATTTCTACGTCATACTGGGTGGGGTTAACCGACTAAAAGGGATAAGTGTCCATATCTATTGAACCAAGCTAGATAGAATCGATTTAGTTTTTGAAGATGATAGGTTTTTATGTGTATATTAATCCACAAGCTTATCCAATGTTCTATCGTTAACGGTTCAATTTCTACGTCAAAGTGGGTAGGGTTAACCGAATAAAAGGGATAAGTGTCCATATCTATTGAACCAAGCAAGATAGAATCCATTTTGTTTTTGCAGGTGATAGGTTTTTATGTGTATATTATTCCACAAGCCAATGCAAGGTTCTATCGTTAACGGTTCAATTTCTACGTCAAAGTGGATTGGGTTAACCTACTAAAAGGGATAAGTGTCCATATCTATTGTGGGTGAGGTTAACCGACTAAAAGGGATAAGTGTCCATATCTATTGAACCAAGCAAGATAGAACGATTTTGTTTCTGCAGATGATAGGTTTTTATGCGTATATTAATCCACAAGCTGATCAAAGGCTCTATCTTTAATGGTTCAATTTCTACGTCATAGTGGGTGGGGTTAACCGACTAAAAGGGATAAGTATACATATCTATTGAACCAAGCAAGATAGAATCGAATTTATTTTTGCAGATGGTAGTTTTTTATGTGTATATTCATCCACAAGCTAATCCAAGGTTCTATCGCTAACGGTTCAATTTCTACGTTATACTGGGTGGGGTTAACCGACTAAAAGGGATAAGTGTCCATATCTATTGAACCAAGTAAGATAGAATCGATTTTATTTTTGCAGATGATAGGGTTTTATGTGTATATTAATCCACAAGCTGATCCAAGGCTCTATCTTTAATGGTTCAATTTCTACGTAATAGTGGGTGGAGTTAACCGACTAAAAGGGATAAGTATACAAATCTATTGAACCAAGCAAGATAGAATCGAATTTATTTTTGCAGATGGTAGGTTTTTATGTGTATATTAATCCACAGGCTGATCCAAGGTTCTATCGTTAACGGTTCAATTTCTACGTCATACTGGGTGGAGTTAACCGACTAAAAGGGATAAGTGTCCATATATATTGAACCAAGCAAGACAGAATCGATTTTATTTCTGCAGATGGTAGGTTTTTATGTGTATATTAATACACAAGCTGATCCAAGGTTCTATCGCTAACGGTTCAATTTCTACGTCATACTGGGTGGGGTTAACTGACTAAAAGGGATAAGTGTCCATATCTATTGAACCAAGCAAGGTAGAATCGAATTTATTTTTGCAGATGGTAGGTTTTTATGTGTATATTAATCCACAGGCTGATCCAAGATTCTATCGTTAACGGTTCAATTTCTACGTCATAATGGGTGGGGTTAACCGAATAAAAGGGATAAGTGTCCATATATATTGAACCAAGCAAGACAGAATCGAATTTTGTTCTGCAGATGGTAGGTTTTTATGTGTATATTAATACACAAGCTGATCCAAGGTTCTATCGCTAACGGTTCAATTTCTACGTCATACTGGGTGGGGTTAACTGACTAAAAGGGATAAGTGTCCATATCTATTGAACCAAGCAAGGTAGAATCGAATTTATTTTTGCAGATGATAGGTTTTTATGTGTATATTAATCCACAGGCTGATCCAAGGTTCTATCTTTAATGGTTCAATTTCTACGTCATAGTGGGTGGGGTTAACCGACTAAAAGGGATAAGTATACAAATCTATTGAACCAAGCAAGATAGAATCGAATTTATTTTTGCAGATGGTAGGTTTTTATGTGTATATTAATCCACAGGCTGACCCAAGGTTCTATCGTTAACGGTTCAATTTCTACGTCATACTTGGTGGAGTTAACCGACTAAAAGGGATAAGTGTCCATATATATTGAACCAAGCAAGACAGAATCGATTTTATTTCTGCAGATGGTAGCTTTTTATGTGTATATTAATACACAAGCTGATCCAAGGTTCTATCGCTAACGGTTCAATTTCTACGTCATACTGGGTGGGGTTAACTGACTAAAAGGGATAAGTGTCCATATCTATTGAACCAAGCAAGGTAGAATCGAATTTATTTTTGCAGATGGTAGGTTTTTATGTGTATATTAATCCACAGGCTGATCCAAGATTCTATCGTTAACGGTTCAATTTCTACGTCATAATGGGTGGGGTTAACCGAGTAAAAGGGATAAGTGTCCATATATATTGAACCAAGCAAGACAGAATCGATTTTAGTTCTGCAGATGGTAGGTTTTTATGTGTATATTAATACACAAGCTGATCCAAGGTTCTATCGCTAACGGTTCAATTTCTACGTCATACTGGGTGGGGTTAACCGACTAAAAGGGATAAGTGTCCATATATATTGAACCAAGCAAGACAGAATCGATTTTATTTCTGCAGATGGTAGGTTTTTATGTGTATATTAATACACAAGCTGATCCAAGGTTCTATCGCTAACGGTTCAATTTCTACGTCATACTGGGTGGGGTTAACTGACTAAAAGGGATAAGTGTCCATATCTATTGAACCAAGCAAGGTAGAATCGAATTTATTTTTGCAGATGGTAGGTTTTTATGTGTATATTAATCCACAGGCTGATCCAAGATTCTATCGTTAACGGTTCAATTTCTACGTCATAATGGGTGGGGTTAACCGAATAAAAGGGATAAGTGTCCATATATATTGAACCAAGCAAGACAGAATCGATTTTAGTTCTGCAGATGGTAGGTTTTTATGTGTGTATTAATACACAAGCTGATCCAAGGTTCTATCGCTAACGGTTCAATTTCTACGTCATACTGGGTGGGGTTAACTGACTAAAAGGGATAAGTGTCCATATCTATTGAACCAAGCAAGGTAGAATCGAATTTATTTTTGCAGATGGTAGGTTTTTATGTATATATTAATCCACAGGCTGATCCAAGATTCTATCGTTAACGGTTCAATTTCTACGTCATACTGGGTGGGGTTAACCGACTAAAAGGGATAAGTGTCCATATATATTGAACCAAGTAAGACAGAATCGATTTTAGTTCTGCAGATGGTAGGTTTTTATGTGTATATTAATACACAAGCTGATCCAAGGTTCTATCGCTAACGGTTCAATTTCTACGTCATACTGGGTGGGGTTAACTGACTAAAAGGGATAAGTGTCCATATCTATTGAACCAAGCAAGGTAGAATCGAATTTATTTTTGCAGATGTTAGGTTTTTATGTGTATATTAATCCACAGGCTGATCCAAGGTTCTATCCTTAACGGTTCAATTTCTACGTCATAATGGGTGGGGTTAACCGACTAAAAGGGATAACTGTCCATATCTATTGAACCAAGCTAGATAGAATCGATTTTGTTTTTGAAGATGATAGGTTTTTATGTGTATATTAATCCACAAGCTGATCCAATGTTCTATCGTTAACCGTTCAATTTCTACGTCAAAGTGGGTAGGGTTAACCGAATAAAAGGGATAAGTGTCCATATCTATTGAACCAAGCAAGATAGAATCCATTTTGTTTTTGCAGGTGATAGGTTTTTATGTGTATATTATTCCACAAGCCAATACAAGGTTCTATCGTTAACGGTTAAATTTCTACGTCAAAGTGGATTGGGTTAACCGACTAAAAGGGATAAGTGTCCATATCTATTCTGGGTGAGGTTAACCGACTAAAAGGGATAAGTGTCCATATCTATTGAACCAAGCAAGATAGAAAAATTCTCTTTTTGCAGATGATAGGTTTTTATGCTTGTATTAATCCACAAGCTGACCCAAGGCTCTATCTTTAATGGTTCAATTTCTACGTCATAGTGGTTGGGGTTAACCGACTAAAAGGGATAAGTGTCCATATCTATTGAACCAAGCAAGGTAGAATCGAATTTATTTTTGCAGATGTTAGGTTTTTATGTGTATATTAATCCACAGGCTGATCCAAGGTTCTATCCTTAACGGTTCAATTTCTACGTTATAATGGGTGGGGTTAACCGACTAAAAGGGATAAGTGTCCATATCTATTGAACCAAGTAAGATAGAATCGATTTTATTTTTGCAGATGATAGGGTTTTATATGTATATTAATCCAAAAGCTGATCCAAGGCTCTATCTTTAATGGTTCAATTTCTACGCCATAGTGGGTGGGGTTAACCGACTAAAAGGGATAAGTATACTAATCTATTGAACCAAGCAAGATAGAATCGAATTTATTTTTGCAGATGGTAGGTTTTTATGTGTGTATTAATCCACAGGCTGATCCAAGATTCTATCGTTAACGGTTCAATTTCTACGTCATACTGGGTGGGGTTAACCGACTAAAAGGGATAAGTGTCCATATATATTGAACCAAGCAAGACAGAATCGATTTTAGTTCTGCAGATGGTAGGTTTTTATGTGTATATTAATCCACAAGCTGATCCAAGATTCTATCGCTAACGGTTCAATTTCTACGTCATACTGGGTGGGGTTAACTGACTAAAAGGGATAAGTGTCCATATCTATTGAACCAAGCAAGGTAGAGTCGAATTTATTTTTGCAGATGTTAGGTTTTTATATGTATATTAATACACAGGCTGATCCAAGGTTCTATCGTTAACGGTTCAATTTCTACGTCATACTGGGTGGGGTTGACCGACTAAAAGGGTAAGTGTTCATATATATTGAACCAAGCAAGACAGAATCGATTTTATTTCTGCAGATGGTAGATTTTTATGTGTATATTAATACACAAGCTGATCCAAGGTTCTATCACTAACGGTTCAATTTCTACGTCATACTGGGTGGGGTTATCCGACTAAAAGGGATAAGTGTCCATATCTATTGAACCAAGCAAGATAGAATCGATTTTATTTTTGCAGGTTATAGCTTTTTATGTGTATATTAATCCACAAGCTGATCCAAGGTTATATCGTTAACGGTTCAATTTCTACGTCATACTGGGTGGGGTTAACTGACTAAAAGGGATAAGTGTCCATATCTATTGAACCAAGCAAGATAGAATCGAATTTATTTTTGCAGATGGTAGTTTTTTATGTGTATATTCATCCACAAGCTGATCCAAGGTTCTATCGCTAACTGTTCAATTTCTACGTTATACTGGGTGGGGTTAACCGACTAAAAGGGATAAGTGTCCATATCTATTGAACCAAGTAAGATAGAATCGATTTTATTTTTGCAGATGATAGGGTGTTATGTGTATATTAATCCACAAGCTGATCCAAGGCTCTATCTTTAATGGTTCAATTTCTACGTCATAGTGGGTGGGGTTAACCGACTAAAAGGGATAAGTATACAAATCTATTGAACCAAGCAATATAGAATCGAATTTATTTTATATGTGTATATTAATCCACAGGCTGATCCAAGATTCTATCGTTAACGGTTCAATTTCTACGTCATACTGGGTGGGGTTAACCGATTAAAAGGGATAAGTGTCCATATATATTGAACCAAGCAAGACAGAATCGATTTTAGTTCTGCAGATGGTAGGTTTTTATGTGTATATTAATACACAAGCTGATCCAAGGTTCTATCGCTAACGGTTCAATTTCTACGTCATACTGGGTGGGGTTAACTGACTAAAAGGGATAAGTGTCCATATCTATTGAACCAAGCAAGGTAGAATCGAATTTATTTTTGCAGATGGTAGGTTTTTATGTATATATTAATCCACAGGCTGATCCAAGGTTCTATCGTTAACGGTTCAATTTCTACGTCATACTGGGTGGGGTTAACCGACTAAAAGGGATAAGTGTCCATATATATTGAACCAAGCAAGACAGAATCGATTTTATTTCTGCAGATGGTAGGTTTTTATGTGCATATTAATACACAAGCTGATCCAAGGTTCTGTCGCTAACGGTTCAATTTCTACGTCATACTGGGTGGGGTTATCCGACTAAAAGGAATAAGTGTCCATATATATTGAACCAAGCAAGACAGAATCGATTTTATTTCTGCAGATGATAGGTTTTTATGTGTATATTAATCCACAAGCTGATCCAAGATTCTATCGCTAACGGTTCAATTTGTACGTCATACTGGGTGGGGTTAACTGACTAAAAGGGATAAGTGTCCATATCTATTGAACCAAGCAAGGTAGAATCGAATTTATTTTTGCAGATGTTAGGTTTTTATGTGTATATTAATCCACAGGCTGACCCAAGGTTCTATCCTTAACGGTTCAATTTCTACGTCATACTGGGTGGGGTTAACCGACTAAAAGGGATAAGTGTCCATATCTATTGAACCAAGCTAGATAGAATCGATTTAGTTTTTGAAGATGATAGGTTTTTATGTGTATATTAATCCACAAGCTGATCCAATGTTCTATCGTTAACGGTTCAATTTCTACGTCAAAGTGGGTAGGGTTAACCGAATAAAAGGGATAAGTGTCCATATCTATTGAACCAAGCAAGATAGAATCCATTTTGTTTTTGCAGGTGATAGGCTTTTATGTGTATATTATTCCACAAGCCAATACAAGGTTCTATCGTTAACGGTTCAATTTCTACGTCAAAGTGGATTGGGTTAACCTACTAAAAGGGATAAGTGTCCATATCTATTGTGGGTGAGGTTAACCGACTAAAAGGGATAAGTGTCCATATCTATTGAACCAAGCAAGATAGAACGATTTTGTTTTTGCAGATGATAGGTTTTTATGCGTATATTAATCCACAAGCTGATCAAAGGCTCTATCTTTAATGGTTCAATTTCTACGGCATAGTGGGTGGGGTTAACCGACTAAAAGGGATAAGTATACATATCTATTGAACCAAGCAAGATAGAATCGAATTTATTTTTGCAGATGGTAGTTTTTTATGTGTATATTCATCCACAAGCTGATCCAAGGTTCTATCGCTAACGGTTCAATTTCTACGTTATACTGGGTGGGGTTAACCGACTAAAAGGGATAAGTGTCCATATCTATTGAACCAAGTAAGATAGAATCGATTTTATTTTTGCAGATGATAGGGTTTTATGTGTACATTAATCCACAAGCTGATCCAAGGCTCTATCTTTAATGGTTCAATTTCTACGTCATAATGGGTGGAGTTAACCGACTAAAAGGGATAAGTATACAAATCTATTGAACCAAGCAAGATAGAATCGAATTTATTTTTGCAGATGGTAGGTTTTTATGTGTATATTAATCCACAGGCTGATCCAAGGTTCTATCGTTAACGGTTCAATTTCTACGTCATACTGGGTGGAGTTAACCGACTAAAAGGGATAAGTGTCCATATATATTGAACCAAGCAAGACAGAATCGATTTTATTTCTGCAGATGGTAGGTTTTTATGTGTATATTAATACACAAGCTGATCCAAGGTTCTATCGCTAACGGTTCAATTTCTACGTCATACTGGGTGGGGTTAACTGACTAAAAGGGATAAGTGTCCATATCTATTGAACCAAGCAAGGTAGAATCGAATTTATTTTTGCAGATGGTAGGTTTTTATGTGTATATTAATCCACAGGCTGATCCAAGATTCTATCGTTAACGGTTCAATTTCTACGTCATAATGGGTGGGGTTAACCGAATAAAAGGGATAAGTGTCCATATATATTGAACCAAGCAAGACAGAATCGATTTTAGTTCTGCAGATGGTAGGTTTTTATGTGTATATTAATACACAAGCTGATCCAAGGTTCTATCGCTAACGGTTCAATTTCTACGTCATACTGGGTGGGGTTAACTGACTAAAAGGGATAAGTGTCCATATCTATTGAACCAAGCAAGGTAGAATCGAATTTATTTTTGCAGATGGTAGGTTTTTATGTATATATTAATCCACAGGCTGATCCAAGATTCTATCGTTAACGGTTCAATTTCTACGTCATACTGGGTGGGGTTAACCGACTAAAAGGGATAAGTGTCCATATATATTGAACCAAGCAAGACAGAATCGATTTTAGTTCTGCAGATGGTAGGTTTTTATGTGTATATTAATACACAAGCTGATCCAAGGTTCTATCGCTAATGGTTCAATTTCTACGTCATACTGGGTGGGGTTAACTGACTAAAAGGGATAAGTGTCCATATCTATTGAACCAAGCAAGGTAGAATCGAATTTATTTTTGCAGATGTTAGGTTTTTATGTGTATATTAATCCACAGGCTGATCCAAGGTTCTATCCTTAACGGTTCAATTTCTACGTCATAATGGGTGGGGTTAACCGACTAAAAGGGATAACTGTCCATATCTATTGAACCAAGCTAGATAGAATCGATTTTGTTTTTGAAGATGATAGGTTTTTATGTGTATATTAATCCACAAGCTGATCCAATGTTCTATCGTTAACCGTTCAATTTCTACGTCAAAGTGGGTAGGGTTAACCGAATAAAAGGGATAAGTGTCCATATCTATTGAACCAAGCAAGATAGAATCCATTTTGTTTTTGCAGGTGATAGGTTTTTATGTGTATATTATTCCACAAGCCAATACAAGGTTCTATCGTTAACGGTTAAATTTCTACGTCAAAGTGGATTGGGTTAACCGACTAAAAGGGATAAGTGTCCATATCTATTCTGGGTGAGGTTAACCGACTAAAAGGGATAAGTGTCCATATCTATTGAACCAAGCAAGATAGAAAAATTCTCTTTTTGCAGATGATAGGTTTTTATGCTTATATTAATCCACAAGCTGACCCAAGGCTCTATCTTTAATGGTTCAATTTCTACGTCATAGTGGTTGGGGTTAACCGACTAAAAGGGATAAGTGTCCATATCTATTCTGGGTGAGGTTAACCGACTAAAAGGGATAAGTGTCCATATCTATTGAACCAAGCAAGATAGAACGATTTTCTTATTGCAGATGATTGGTTTTTATGCGTATATTAATCCACAAGCAGATCAAAGGCTCTATCTTTATTAATGGTTCAATTTCTACGTCATAGTGGGTGGGGTTAACCGACTAAAAGGAATAAGTATACATATCTATTGAACCAAGCAAGATAGAATCGAATTTTTTTTTGCAGATGGTAGTTTTTTATGTGTATATTCATCCACAAGCTGATCCAAGGTTCTATCGCTAACGGTTCAATTTCTATGTTATACTGGGTGGGGTTAACCGACTAAAAGGGATAAGTGTCCATATCTATTGAACCAAGTAAGATAGAATCGATTTTATTTTTGCAGATGATAGGGTTTTATGTGTATATTAATCCAAAAGCTGATCCAAGGCTCTATCTTTAATGGTTCAATTTCTACGCCATAGTGGGTGGGGTTAACCGACTAAAAGGGATAAGTATACTAATCTATTGAACCAAGCAAGATAGAATCGAATTTATTTTTGCAGATGGTAGGTTTTTATGTGTATATTAATCCACAGGCTGATCCAAGATTCTATCGTTAACGGTTCAATTTCTACGTCATACTGGGTGGGGTTAACCGACTAAAAGGGATAAGTGTCCATATATATTGAACCAAGCAAGACAGAATCGATTTTAGTTCTGCAGATGGTAGGTTTTTATGTGTATATTAATACACAAGCTGATCCAAGGTTCTATCGCTAACGGTTCAATTTCTACGTCATACTGGGTGGGGTTAACTGACTAAAAGGGATAAGTGTCCATATCTATTGAACCAAGCAAGGTAGAATCGAATTTATTTTTGCAGATGGTAGGTTTTTATGTATATATTAATTCACAGGCTGACCCAAAGTTCTATCGTTAACGGTTCAATTTCTACGTCATACTGGGTGGGGTTAACCGACTAAAAGGGATAAGTGTCCATATATATTGAACCAAGCAAGACAGAATCGATTTTATTTCTGCAGATGGTAGGTTTTTATGTGCATATTAATACGCAAGCTGATCCAAGGTTCTATCGCTAACGGTTCAATTTCTACGTCATACTGGGTGGGGTTATCCGACTAAAAGGGATAAGTGTCCATATATGTTGAACCAAGCAAGACAGAATCGATTTTATTTCTGCAGATGATAGGTTTTTATGTGTATATTAATCCACAAGCTGATCCAAGATTCTATCGCTAACGGTTCAATTTCTACGTCATACTGGGTGGGGTTAACTGACTAAAAGGGATAAGTGTCCATATCTATTGAACCAAGCAAGGTAGAATCGAATTTATTTTTGCAGATGTTAGGTTTTTATGTGTATATTAATCCACAGGCTGATCCAAGGTCCTATCCTTAACGGTTCAATTTCTACGTCATACTGGGTGGGGTTAACCGACTAAAAGGGATAAGTGTCCATATCTATTGAACCAAGCTAGATAGAATCGATTTTGTTTTTGAAGATGATAGGTTTTTATGTGTATATTAATCCACAAGCTGATCCAATGTTCTATCGTTAACGGTTCAATTTCTACGTCAAAGTGGGTAGGGTTAACCGAATAAAAGGGATAAGTGTCCATATCTATTGAACCAAGCAAGATAGAATCCATTTTGTTTTTGCAGGTGATAGGTTTTTATGTGTATATTATTCCATAAGCCAATACAAGGTTCTATCGTTAACGGTTCAATTTCTACGTCAAAGTGGATTGGGTTAACCTACTAAAAGGGATAAGTGTCCATATCTATTGTGGGTGAGGTTAACCGACTAAAAGGGATAAGTGTCCATATCTATTGAACCAAGCAAGATAGAATGATTTTGTTTTTGCAGATGATAGGTTTTTATGCGTATATTAATCCACAAGCTGATCAAAGGCTCTATCTTTAATGGTTCAATTTCTACGTCATAGTGGGTGGGGTTAACCGACTAAAAGGGATAAGTATACATATCTATTGAACCAAGCAAGATAGAATCGAATTTATTTTTGCAGATGGTAGTTTTTTACGTGTATATTCATCCACAAGCTGATCCAAGGTTCTATCGCTAACGGTTCAATTTCTACGTTATACTGGGAAGGTTAACCGACTAAAAGGGATAAGTGTCCATATCTATTGAACCAAGTAAGATAGAATCGATTTTATTTTTGCAGATGATAGGGTTTTATGTGTATATTAATCCACAAGCTGATCCAAGGCTCTATCTTTAATGGTTCAATTTCTACGTCATAGTGGGTGGAGTTAACCGACTAAAAGGGATAAGTATACAAATCTATTGAACCAAGCAAGATAGAATCGAATTTATTTTTGCAGATGGTAGGTTTTTATGTGTATATTAATCCACAGGCTGATCCAAGGTTCTATCGTTAACGGTTCAATTTCTTCGTCATACTGGGTGGGGTTAACCGACTAAAAGGGATAAGTGTCCATATATATTGAACCAAGCAAGACAGAATCGATTTTATTTCTGCAGATGGTAGGTTTTTATGTGTATATTAATACACAAGCTGATCCAAGGTTCTATCGCTAACGGTTCAATTTCTACGTCATACTGGGTGGGGTTAACTGACTAAAAGGGATAAGTGTCCATATCTATTGAACCAAGCAAGGTAGAATCGAATTTATTTTTGCAGATGGTAGGTTTTTATGTATGTATTAATCCACAGGCTGACCCAAGGTTCTATCGTTAACGGTTCAATTTCTACGTCATACTGGGTGGGGTTAACCGACTAAAAGGGATAAGTGTCCATATATATTGAACCAAGCAAGACACAATCGATTTTATTTCTGCAGATGGTAGGTTTTTATGTGCATATTAATACACAAGCTGATCCAAGGTTCTATCGCTAACGGTTCAATTTCTACGTCATACTGGGTGGGGTTATCCGACTAAAAGGGATAAGTGTCCATATATATTGAACCAAGCAAGACAGAATCGATTTTATTTCTGCAGATGATAGGTTTTTATGTGTATATTAATCCACAAGCTGATCCAAGATTCTATCGCTAACGGTTCAATTTCTACGTCATACTGGGTGGGGTTAACTGACTAAAAGGGATAAGTGTCCATATCTATTGAACCAAGCAAGGTAGAATCGAATTTATTTTTGCAGATGTTAGGTTTTTATGTGTATATTAATCCATAGGCTGATTCAAGGTTCTATCCTTAACGGTTCAATTTCTACGTCATACTGGGTGGGGTTAACCGACTAAAAGGGATAAGTGTCCATATCTATTGAACAAAGCAAGACAGAATCGATTTTATTTTTGCAGATTATAGCTTTTTATATGTATATTAATCCACAAGCTGATCCAAGGTTCTATCGTTAACGGTTCAATTTCTACGTCAAAGTGGGTAGGGTTAACCGAATAAAAGGGATAAGTGTCCATATCTATTGAACCAAGCAAGATAGAATCCATTTTGTTTTTGCAGGTGATAGGTTTTTATGTGTATATTATTCCACAAGCCAATACAAGGTTCTATCGTTAACGGTTCAATTTCTACGTCAAAGTGGATTGGGTTAACCTACTAAAAGGGATAAGTGTCCATATCTATTGTGGGTGAGGTTAACCGACTAAAAGGGATAAGTGTCCATATCTATTGAACCAAGCAAGATAGAACGATTTTGTTTTTGCAGATGATAGGTCTTTATGCGTATATTAATCCAAAAGCTGATCAAAGGCTCTATCTTTAACGGTTCAATTTCTACGTCATACTGGGTGGGGTTAACCGACTAATAGGAATAAGTGTCCATATCTATTGAACCAAGCAAGGTAGAATCGAATTTATTTTTGCAGATGGTAGGTTTTTATATGCATATTAATCCACAAGCTGATCCAAGGTTCTATCGCTAACAATTCAATTTCTACGTCAAACTGGGTGGGGTTAACCGACTAAAAGGGATAAGTGTCCATATCAATTGAACAAAGCAAGACAGAATCGATTTTATTTTTGCAGATTATAGCTTTTTATATGTATATTAATCCACAAGCTGATCCAAGGTTCTATCGTTAACGGTTCAATTTCTACGTTATAGTGGTTGGGGTTAACCGACTAAAAGGGATAAGTGTCCATATCTATTGAACCAAGCAAGATAGAATCGATTTTGTTTTTGAAGATGATAGGTTTTTATGTGTATATTATTCCACAAGCCAGTACAAGGTTCTATCGTTAACGGTTCAATTTCTACGTCAAAGTGGATTGGGTTAACCTACTAAAAGGGATAAGTGTCCATATCTATTGTGGGTGAGGTTAACCGACTAAAAGGGATAAGTGTCCATATCTATTGAACCAAGCAAGATAGAACGATTTTGTTTTTGCAGATGATAGGTTTTTATGCGTATATTAATCCACAAGCTGATCAAAGGTTCTATCGCTAACGGTTCAATTTCTATGTTATACTGGGTGGGGTTAACCGACTAAAAGGGATAAGTGTCCATATCTATTGAACCAAGTAAGATAGAATCGATTTTATTTTTGCAGATGATAGGGTTTTATGTGTATATTAATCCAAAAGCTGATCCAAGGCTCTATCTTTAATGGTTCAATTTCTACGCCATAGTGGGTGGGGTTAACCGACTAAAAGGGATAAGTATACTAATCTATTGAACCAAGCAAGATAGAATCGAATTTATTTTTGCAGATGGTAGGTTTTTATGTGTATATTAATCCACAAGCTGATCCAATGTTCTATCGTCAACGGTTCAATTTCTACGTCAAAGTGGGTAGGATTAACCGAATAAAAGGGATAAGTGTCCATATCTATTGAACCAAGCAAGATAGAATCCATTTTGTTTTTGCAGGTGATAGGTTTTTATGCGTATATTATTCCACAAGCCAATACAAGGTTCTATCGTTAACGGTTCAATTTCTACGTCAAAGCGGATTGGGTTAACCTACTAAAAGGGATAAGTGTCCATATCTATTGTGTGTGAGGTTAACCGACTAAAAGGGATAAGTGTCCATATCTATTGAACCAAGCAACATAGAATCGATTTTGTTTTTGAAGATGATAGGTTTTTATGTGTATATTCATCCACAAGCTGATACAAGGTTCTATCGCTAACGGTTCAATTTCTATGTTATACTGGGTGGGGTTAACCGACTAAAAGGGATAAGTGTCCATATCTATTGAACCAAGTAAGATAGAATCGATTTTATTTTTGCAGATGATAGGGTTTTATGTGTATATTAATCCAAAAGCTGATCCAAGATTCTATCGCTAACGGTTCAATTTCTACGTCATACTGGGTGGGGTTAACTGACTAAAAGGGATAAGTGTCCATATCTATTGAACCAAGCAAGGTAGAATCGAATTTATTTTTGCAGATGGTAGGTTTTTATGTATATATTAATCCACAGGCTGATCCAAGATTCTATCGTTAACGGTTCAATTTCTACGTCATACTGGGTGGGGTTAACGGACTAAAAGGGATAAGTGTCCATATATATTGAACCAAGCAAGACAGAATCGATTTTAGTTCTGCAGATGGTAGGTTTTTATGTGTATATTAATACACAAGCTGATCCAAGGTTCTATCGCTAACGGTTCAATTTCTACGTCATACTGGGTGGGGTTAACTGACTAAAAGGGATAAGTGTCCATATCTATTGAACCAAGCAAGGTAGAATCGAATTTATTTTTGCAGATGGTAGGTTTTTATGTATATATTAATCCACAGGCTGATCCAAGATTCTATCGTTAACGGTTCAATTTCTACGTCATACTGGGTGGGGTTAACGGACTAAAAGGGATAAGTGTCCATATATATTGAACCAAGCAAGACAGAATCGATTTTAGTTCTGCAGATGGTAGGTTTTTATGTGTATATTAATACACAAGCTGATCCAAGGTTCTATCGCTAACGGTTCAATTTCTACGTCATACTGGGTGGGGTTAACTGACTAAAAGGGATAAGTGTCCATATCTATTGAACCAAGCAAGGTAGAATCGAATTTATTTTTGCAGATGGTAGGTTTTTATGTATATATTAATCCACAGGCTGATCCAAGATTCTATCGTTAACGGTTCAATTTCTACGTCATACTGGGTGGGGTTAACCGACTAAAAGGGATAAGTGTCCATATCTATTGAACCAAGCAAGGTAGAATCGAATTTATTTTTGCAGATGGTAGGTTTTTATGTATATATTAATACACAAGCTGATCCAAGGTTCTATCGCTAACGGTTCAATTTCTACGTCATACTGGGTGGGGTTAACTGACTAAAAGGGATAAGTGTCCATATCTATTGAACCAAGCAAGGTAGAATCGAATTTATTTTTGCAGATGTTAGGTTTTTATGTGTATATTAATCCACAGGCTGATCCAAGGTCCTATCCTTAACGGTTCAATTTCTACGTCATACTGGGTGGGGTTAACCGACTAAAAGGGATAAGTGTCCATATCTATTGAACCAAGCTAGATAGAATCGATTTTGTTTTTGAAGATGATAGGTTTTTATGTGTATATTAATCCACAAGCTGATCCAATGTTCTATCGTTAACGGTTCAATTTCTACGTCAAAGTGGGTAGGGTTAACCGAATAAAAGGGATAAGTGTCCATATCTATTGAACCAAGCAAGATAGAATCCATTTTGTTTTTGCAGGTGATAGGTTTTTATGTGTATATTATTCCATAAGCCAATACAAGGTTCTATCGTTAACGGTTCAATTTCTACGTCAAAGTGGATTGGGTTAACCTACTAAAAGGGATAAGTGTCCATATCTATTGTGGGTGAGGTTAACCGACTAAAAGGGATAAGTGTCCATATCTATTGAACCAAGCAAGATAGAATGATTTTGTTTTTGCAGATGATAGGTTTTTATGCGTATATTAATCCACAAGCTGATCAAAGGCTCTATCTTTAATGGTTCAATTTCTACGTCATAGTGGGTGGGGTTAACCGACTAAAAGGGATAAGTATACATATCTATTGAACCAAGCAAGATAGAATCGAATTTATTTTTGCAGATGGTAGTTTTTTACGTGTATATTCATCCACAAGCTGATCCAAGGTTCTATCGCTAACGGTTCAATTTCTACGTTATACTGGGAAGGTTAACCGACTAAAAGGGATAAGTGTCCATATCTATTGAACCAAGTAAGATAGAATCGATTTTATTTTTGCAGATGATAGGGTTTTATGTGTATATTAATCCACAAGCTGATCCAAGGCTCTATCTTTAATGGTTCAATTTCTACGTCATAGTGGGTGGAGTTAACCGACTAAAAGGGATAAGTATACAAATCTATTGAACCAAGCAAGATAGAATCGAATTTATTTTTGCAGATGGTAGGTTTTTATGTGTATATTAATCCACAGGCTGATCCAAGGTTCTATCGTTAACGGTTCAATTTCTTCGTCATACTGGGTGGGGTTAACCGACTAAAAGGGATAAGTGTCCATATATATTGAACCAAGCAAGACAGAATCGATTTTATTTCTGCAGATGGTAGGTTTTTATGTGTATATTAATACACAAGCTGATCCAAGGTTCTATCGCTAACGGTTCAATTTCTACGTCATACTGGGTGGGGTTAACTGACTAAAAGGGATAAGTGTCCATATCTATTGAACCAAGCAAGGTAGAATCGAATTTATTTTTGCAGATGGTAGGTTTTTATGTATGTATTAATCCACAGGCTGACCCAAGGTTCTATCGTTAACGGTTCAATTTCTACGTCATACTGGGTGGGGTTAACCGACTAAAAGGGATAAGTGTCCATATATATTGAACCAAGCAAGACACAATCGATTTTATTTCTGCAGATGGTAGGTTTTTATGTGCATATTAATACACAAGCTGATCCAAGGTTCTATCGCTAACGGTTCAATTTCTACGTCATACTGGGTGGGGTTATCCGACTAAAAGGGATAAGTGTCCATATATATTGAACCAAGCAAGACAGAATCGATTTTATTTCTGCAGATGATAGGTTTTTATGTGTATATTAATCCACAAGCTGATCCAAGATTCTATCGCTAACGGTTCAATTTCTACGTCATACTGGGTGGGGTTAACTGACTAAAAGGGATAAGTGTCCATATCTATTGAACCAAGCAAGGTAGAATCGAATTTATTTTTGCAGATGTTAGGTTTTTATGTGTATATTAATCCATAGGCTGATTCAAGGTTCTATCCTTAACGGTTCAATTTCTACGTCATACTGGGTGGGGTTAACCGACTAAAAGGGATAAGTGTCCATATCTATTGAACAAAGCAAGACAGAATCGATTTTATTTTTGCAGATTATAGCTTTTTATATGTATATTAATCCACAAGCTGATCCAAGGTTCTATCGTTAACGGTTCAATTTCTACGTCAAAGTGGGTAGGGTTAACCGAATAAAAGGGATAAGTGTCCATATCTATTGAACCAAGCAAGATAGAATCCATTTTGTTTTTGCAGGTGATAGGTTTTTATGTGTATATTATTCCACAAGCCAATACAAGGTTCTATCGTTAACGGTTCAATTTCTACGTCAAAGTGGATTGGGTTAACCTACTAAAAGGGATAAGTGTCCATATCTATTGTGGGTGAGGTTAACCGACTAAAAGGGATAAGTGTCCATATATATTGAACCAAGCAAGACAGAATCGATTTTAGTTCTGCAGATGGTAGGTTTTTATGTGTATATTAATACACAAGCTGATCCAAGGTTCTATCGCTAACGGTTCAATTTCTACGTCATACTGGGTGGGGTTAACTGACTAAAAGGGATAAGTGTCCATATCTATTGAACCAAGCAAGGTAGAATCGAATTTATTTTTGCAGATGTTAGGTTTTTATGTGTATATTAATCCACAGGCTGATCCAAGGTTCTATCCTTAACGGTTCAATTTCTACGACATAATGGGTGGGGTTAACCGACTAAAAGGGATAACTGTCCATATCTATTGAACCAAGCTAGATAGAATCGATTTTGTTTTTGAAGATGATAGGTTTTTATGTGTATATTAATCCACAAGCTGATCCAATGTTCTATCGTTAACCGTTCAATTTCTACGTCAAAGTGGGTAGGGTTAACCGAATAAAAGGGATAAGTGTCCATATCTATTGAACCAAGCAAGATAGAATCCATTTTGTTTTTGCAGGTGATAGGTTTTTATGTGTATATTATTCCACAAGCCAATACAAGGTTCTATCGTTAACGGTTAAATTTCTACGTCAAAGTGGATTGGGTTAACCGACTAAAAGGGATAAGTGTCCATATCTATTCTGGGTGAGGTTAACCGACTAAAAGGGATAAGTGTCCATATCTATTGAACCAAGCAAGATAGAAAAATTCTCTTTTTGCAGATGATAGGTTTTTATGCTTATATTAATCCACAAGCTGACCCAAGGCTCTATCTTTAATGGTTCAATTTCTACGTCATAGTGGTTGGGGTTAACCGACTAAAAGGGATAAGTGTCCATATCTATTCTGGGTGAGGTTAACCGACTAAAAGGGATAAGTGTCCATATCTATTGAACCAAGCAAGATAGAACGATTTTCTTATTGCAGATGATTGGTTTTTATGCGTATATTAATCCAC
This sequence comes from Eurosta solidaginis, assembly GCF_040869045.1. Lineage (NCBI taxonomy): Eukaryota > Metazoa > Arthropoda > Insecta > Diptera > Tephritidae > Eurosta > Eurosta solidaginis. The sequence continues at coordinate 140,972 of NW_027137084.1, read as the reverse complement.
AAGCAGATCAAAGGCTCTATCTTTATTAATGGTTCAATTTCTACGTCATAGTGGGTGGGGTTAACCGACTAAAAGGAATAAGTATACATATCTATTGAACCAAGCAAGATAGAATCGAATTTTTTTTTGCAGATGGTAGTTTTTTATGTGTATATTCATCCACAAGCTGATCCAAGGTTCTATCGCTAACGGTTCAATTTCTATGTTATACTGGGTGGGGTTAACCGACTAAAAGGGATAAGTGTCCATATCTATTGAACCAAGTAAGATAGAATCGATTTTATTTTTGCAGATGATAGGGTTTTATGTGTATATTAATCCAAAAGCTGATCCAAGGCTCTATCTTTAATGGTTCAATTTCTACGCCATAGTGGGTGGGGTTAACCGACTAAAAGGGATAAGTATACTAATCTATTGAACCAAGCAAGATAGAATCGAATTTATTTTTGCAGATGGTAGGTTTTTATGTGTATATTAATCCACAGGCTGATCCAAGATTCTATCGTTAACGGTTCAATTTCTACGTCATACTGGGTTGGGTTAACCGACTAAAAGGGATAAGTGTCCATATATATTGAACCAAGCAAGACAGAATCGATTTTAGTTCTGCAGATGGTAGGTTTTTATGTGTATATTAATACACAAGCTGATCCAAGGTTCTATCGCTAACGGTTCAATTTCTACGTCATACTGGGTGGGGTTAACTGACTAAAAGGGATAAGTGTCCATATCTATTGAACCAAGCAAGGTAGAATCGAATTTATTTTTGCAGATGGTAGGTTTTTATGTATATATTAATTCACAGGCTGATCCAAGGTTCTATCATTAACGGTTCAATTTCTACGTCATAATGGGTGGGGTTAACCGACTAAAAGGGATAACTGTCCATATCTATTGAACCAAGCTAGATAGAATCGATTTTGTTTTTGAAGATGATAGGTTTTTATGTGTATATTAATCCACAAGCTGATCCAATGTTCTATCGTTAACCGTTCAATTTCTACGTCAAAGTGGGTAGGGTTAACCGAATAAAAGGGATAAGTGTCCATATCTATTGAACCAAGCAAGATAGAATCCATTTTGTTTTTGCAGGTGATAGGTTTTTATGTGTATATTATTCCACAAGCCAATACAAGGTTCTATCGTTAACGGTTAAATTTCTACGTCAAAGTGGATTGGGTTAACCGACTAAAAGGGATAAGTGTCCATATCTATTCTGGGTGAGGTTAACCGACTAAAAGGGATAAGTGTCCATATCTATTGAACCAAGCAAGATAGAAAAATTCTCTTTTTGCAGATGATAGGTTTTTATGCTTATATTAATCCACAAGCTGACCCAAGGCTCTATCTTTAATGGTTCAATTTCTACGTCATAGTGGTTGGGGTTAACCGACTAAAAGGGATAAGTGTCCATATCTATTCTGGGTGAGGTTAACCGACTAAAAGGGATAAGTGTCCATATCTATTGAACCAAGCAAGATAGAACGATTTTCTTATTGCAGATGATTGGTTTTTATGCGTATATTAATCCACAAGCAGATCAAAGGCTCTATCTTTATTAATGGTTCAATTTCTACGTCATAGTGGGTGGGGTTAACCGACTAAAAGGAATAAGTATACATATCTATTGAACCAAGCAAGATAGAATCGAATTTTTTTTTGCAGATGGTAGTTTTTTATGTGTATATTCATCCACAAGCTGATCCAAGGTTCTATCGCTAACGGTTCAATTTCTATGTTATACTGGGTGGGGTTAACCGACTAAAAGGGATAAGTATACTAATCTATTGAACCAAGCAAGATAGAATCGAATTTATTTTTGCAGATGGTAGGTTTTTATGTGTATATTAATCCACAGGCTGATCCAAGATTCTATCGTTAACGGTTCAATTTCTACGTCATACTGGGTGGGGTTAACCGACTAAAAGGGATAAGTGTCCATATATATTGAACCAAGCAAGACAGAATCGATTTTAGTTCTGCAGATGGTAGGTTTTTATGTGTATATTAATACACAAGCTGATCCAAGGTTCTATCGCTAACGGTTCAATTTCTACGTCATACTGGGTGGGGTTAACTGACTAAAAGGGATAAGTGTCCATATCTATTGAACCAAGCAAGGTAGAATCGAATTTATTTTTGCAGATGGTAGGTTTTTATGTATATATTAATTCACAGGCTGACCCAAAGTTCTATCGTTAACGGTTCAATTTCTACGTCATACTGGGTGGGGTTAACCGACTAAAAGGGATAAGTGTCCATATATATTGAACCAAGCAAGACAGAATCGATTTTATTTCTGCAGATGGTAGGTTTTTATGTGCATATTAATACGCAAGCTGATCCAAGGTTCTATCGCTAACGGTTCAATTTCTACGTCATACTGGGTGGGGTTATCCGACTAAAAGGGATAAGTGTCCATATATATTGAACCAAGCAAGACAGAATCGATTTTATTTCTGCAGATGATAGGTTTTTATGTGTATATTAATCCACAAGCTGATCCAAGATTCTATCGCTAACGGTTCAATTTCTACGTCATACTGGGTGGGGTTAACTGACTAAAAGGGATAAGTGTCCATATCTATTGAACCAAGCAAGGTAGAATCGAATTTATTTTTGCAGATGGTAGGTTTTTATGTATATATTAATTCACAGGCTGACCCAAAGTTCTATCGTTAACGGTTCAATTTCTACGTCATACTGGGTGGGGTTAACCGACTAAAAGGGATAAGTGTCCATATATATTGAACCAAGCAAGACAGAATCGATTTTATTTCTGCAGATGATAGGTTTTTATGTGTATATTAATCCACAAGCTGATCCAAGATTCTATCGCTAACGGTTCAATTTCTACGTCATACTGGGTGGGGTTAACTGACTAAAAGGGATAAGTGTCCATATCTATTGAACCAAGCAAGGTAGAATCGAATTTATTTTTGCAGATGTTAGGTTTTTATGTGTATATTAATCCATAGGCTGATTCAAGGTTCTATCCTTAACGGTTCAATTTCTACGTCATACTGGGTGGGGTTAACCGACTAAAAGGGATAAGTGTCCATATCTATTGAACAAAGCAAGACAGAATCGATTTTATTTTTGCAGATTATAGCTTTTTATATGTATATTAATCCACAAGCTGATCCAAGGTTCTATCGTTAACGGTTCAATTTCTACGTCAAAGTGGGTAGGGTTAACCGAATAAAAGGGATAAGTGTCCATATCTATTGAACCAAGCAAGATAGAATCCATTTTGTTTTTGCAGGTGATAGGTTTTTATGTGTATATTATTCCACAAGCCAATACAAGGTTCTATCGTTAACGGTTCAATTTCTACGTCAAAGTGGATTGGGTTAACCTACTAAAAGCGATAAGTGTCCATATCTATTGTGGGTGAGGTTAACCGACTAAAAGGGATAAGTGTCCATATCTATTGAACCAAGCAAGATAGAACGATTTTGTTTTTGCAGATGATAGGTCTTTATGCGTATATTAATCCAAAAGCTGATCAAAGGCTCTATCTTTAACGGTTCAATTTCTACGTCATACTGGGTGGGGTTAACCGACTAATAGGAATAAGTGTCCATATCTATTGAACCAAGCAAGGTAGAATCGAATTTATTTTTGCAGATGGTAGGTTTTTATATGCATATTAATCCACTAGCTGATCCAAGGTTCTATCGCTAACAATTCAATTTCTACGTCAAACTGGGTGGGGTTAACCGACTAAAAGGGATAAGTGTCCATATCAATTGAACAAAGCAAGACAGAATCGATTTTATTTTTGCAGATTATAGCTTTTTATATGTATATTAATCCACAAGCTGATCCAAGGTTCTATCGTTAACGGTTCAATTTCTACGTTATAGTGGTTGGGGTTAACCGACTAAAAGGGATAAGTGTCCATATCTATTGAACCAAACAAGATAGAATCGATTTTGTTTTTGAAGATGATAGGTTTTTATGTGTATATTATTCCACAAGCCAGTACAAGGTTCTATCGTTAACGGTTCAATTTCTACGTCAAAGTGGATTGGGTTAACCTACTAAAAGGGATAAGTGTCCATATCTATTGTGGGTGAGGTTAACCGACTAAAAGGGATAAGTGTCCATATCTATTGAACCAAGCAAGATAGAACGATTTTGTTTTTGCAGATGATAGGTTTTTATGCGTATATTAATCCACAAGCTGATCAAAGGTTCTATCGCTAACGGTTCAATTTCTATGTTATACTGGGTGGGGTTAACCGACTAAAAGGGATAAGTGTCCATATCTATTGAACCAAGTAAGATAGAATCGATTTTATTTTTGCAGATGATAGGGTTTTATGTGTATATTAATCCAAAAGCTGATCCAAGGCTCTATCTTTAATGGTTCAATTTCTACGCCATAGTGGGTGGGGTTAACCGACTAAAAGGGATAAGTATACTAATCTATTGAACCAAGCAAGATAGAATCGAATTTATTTTTGCAGATGGTAGGTTTTTATGTGTATATTAATCCACAAGCTGATCCAATGTTCTATCGTCAACGGTTCAATTTCTACGTCAAAGTGGGTAGGATTAACCGAATAAAAGGGATAAGTGTCCATATCTATTGAACCAAGCAAGATAGAATCCATTTTGTTTTTGCAGGTGATAGGTTTTTATGCGTATATTATTCCACAAGCCAATACAAGGTTCTATCGTTAACGGTTCAATTTCTACGTCAAAGCGGATTGGGTTAACCTACTAAAAGGGATAAGTGTCCATATCTATTGTGTGTGAGGTTAACCGACTAAAAGGGATAAGTGTCCATATCTATTGAACCAAGCAACATAGAATCGATTTTGTTTTTGAAGATGATAGGTTTTTATGTGTATATTCATCCACAAGCTGATACAAGGTTCTATCGCTAACGGTTCAATTTCTATGTTATACTGGGTGGGGTTAACCGACTAAAAGGGATAAGTGTCCATATCTATTGAACCAAGTAAGATAGAATCGATTTTATTTTTGCAGATGATAGGGTTTTATGTGTATATTAATCCAAAAGCTGATCCAAGATTCTATCGCTAACGGTTCAATTTCTACGTCATACTGGGTGGGGTTAACTGACTAAAAGGGATAAGTGTCCATATCTATTGAACCAAGCAAGGTAGAATCGAATTTATTTTTGCAGATGGTAGGTTTTTATGTATATATTAATCCACAGGCTGATCCAAGATTCTATCGTTAACGGTTCAATTTCTACGTCATACTGGGTGGGGTTAACGGACTAAAAGGGATAAGTGTCCATATATATTGAACCAAGCAAGACAGAATCGATTTTAGTTCTGCAGATGGTAGGTTTTTATGTGTATATTAATACACAAGCTGATCCAAGGTTCTATCGCTAACGGTTCAATTTCTACGTCATACTGGGTGGGGTTAACTGACTAAAAGGGATAAGTGTCCATATCTATTGAACCAAGCAAGGTAGAATCGAATTTATTTTTGCAGATGGTAGGTTTTTATGTATATATTAATCCACAGGCTGATCCAAGATTCTATCGTTAACGGTTCAATTTCTACGTCATACTGGGTGGGGTTAACCGACTAAAAGGGATAAGTGTCCATATATATTGAACCAAGCAAGACAGAATCGATTTTAGTTCTGCAGATGGTAGGTTTTTATGTGTATATTAATACACAAGCTGATCCAAGGTTCTATCGCTAACGGTTCAATTTCTACGTCATACTGGGTGGGGTTAACTGACTAAAAGGGATAAGTGTCCATATCTATTGAACCAAGCAAGGTAGAATCGAATTTATTTTTGCAGATGTTAGGTTTTTATGTGTATATTAATCCACAGGCTGATCCAAGGTTCTATCCTTAACGGTTCAATTTCTACGTCATAATGGGTGGGGTTAACCGACTAAAAGGGATAACTGTCCATATCTATTGAACCAAGCTAGATAGAATCGATTTTGTTTTTGAAGATGATAGGTTTTTATGTGTATATTAATCCACAAGCTGATCCAATGTTCTATCGTTAACCGTTCAATTTCTACGTCAAAGTGGGTAGGGTTAACCGAATAAAAGGGATAAGTGTCCATATCTATTGAACCAAGCAAGATAGAATCCATTTTGTTTTTGCAGGTGATAGGTTTTTATGTGTATATTATTCCACAAGCCAATACAAGGTTCTATCGTTAACGGTTAAATTTCTACGTCAAAGTGGATTGGGTTAACCGACTAAAAGGGATAAGTGTCCATATCTATTCTGGGTGAGGTTAACCGACTAAAAGGGATAAGTGTCCATATCTATTGAACCAAGCAAGATAGAAAAATTCTCTTTTTGCAGATGATAGGTTTTTATGCTTATATTAATCCACAAGCTGACCCAAGGCTCTATCTTTAATGGTTCAATTTCTACGTCATAGTGGTTGGGGTTAACCGACTAAAAGGGATAAGTGTCCATATCTATTCTGGGTGAGGTTAACCGACTAAAAGGGATAAGTGTCCATATCTATTGAACCAAGCAAGATAGAACGATTTTCTTATTGCAGATGATTGGTTTTTATGCGTATATTAATCCACAAGCAGATCAAAGGCTCTATCTTTATTAATGGTTCAATTTCTACGTCATAGTGGGTGGGGTTAACCGACTAAAAGGAATAAGTATACATATCTATTGAACCAAGCAAGATAGAATCGAATTTTTTTTTTGCAGATGGTAGTTTTTTATGTGTATATTCATCCACAAGCTGATCCACCGACTAAAAGGGATAAGTGTCCATATATATTGAACCAAGCAAGACAGAATCGATTTTATTTCTGCAGATGGTAGGTTTTTATGTGTATATTAATACACAAGCTGATCCAAGGTTCTATCGCTAACGGTTCAATTTCTACGTCATACTGGGTGGGGTTAACTGACTAAAAGGGATAAGTGTCCATATCTATTGAACCAAGCAAGGTAGAATCGAATTTATTTTTGCAGATGGTAGGTTTTTATGTATATATTAATTCACAGGCTGATCCAAGGTTCTATCCTTAACGGTTCAATTTCTACGTCATAATGGGTGGGGTTAACCGACTAAAAGGGATAACTGTCCATATCTATTGAACCAAGCTAGATAGAATCGATTTTGTTTTTGAAGATGATAGGTTTTTATGTGTATATTAATCCACAAGCTGATCCAAGATTCTATCGCTAACGGTTCAATTTCTACGTCATACTGGGTGGGGTTAACTGACTAAAAGGGATAAGTGTCCATATCTATTGAACCAAGCAAGGTAGAATCGAATTTATTTTTGCAGATGGTAGGTTTTTATGTATATATTAATTCACAGGCCGACCCAAAGTTCTATCGTTAACGGTTCAATTTCTACGTCATACTGGGTGGGGTTAACCGACTAAAAGGGATAAGTGTCCATATATATTGAACCAAGCAAGACAGAATCGATTTTATTTCTGCAGATGATAGGTTTTTATGTGTATATTAATCCACAAGCTGATCCAAGATTCTATCGCTAACGGTTCAATTTCTACGTCATACTGGGTGGGGTTAACTGACTAAAAGGGATAAGTGTCCATATCTATTGAACCAAGCAAGGTAGAATCGAATTTATTTTTGCAGATGTTAGGTTTTTATGTGTATATTAATCCATAGGCTGATTCAAGGTTCTATCCTTAACGGTTCAATTTCTACGTCATACTGGGTGGGGTTAACCGACTAAAAGGGATAAGTGTCCATATCTATTGAACAAAGCAAGACAGAATCGATTTTATTTTTGCAGATTATAGCTTTTTATATGTATATTAATCCACAAGCTGATCCAAGGTTCTATCGTTAACGGTTCAATTTCTACGTCAAAGTGGGTAGGGTTAACCGAATAAAAGGGATAAGTGTCCATATCTATTGAACCAAGCAAGATAGAATCCATTTTGTTTTTGCAGGTGATAGGTTTTTATGTGTATATTATTCCACAAGCCAATACAAGGTTCTATCGTTAACGGTTCAATTTCTACGTCAAAGTGGATTGGGTTAACCTACTAAAAGCGATAAGTGTCCATATCTATTGTGGGTGAGGTTAACCGACTAAAAGGGATAAGTGTCCATATCTATTGAACCAAGCAAGATAGAACGATTTTGTTTTTGCAGATGATAGGTCTTTATGCGTATATTAATCCAAAAGCTGATCAAAGGCTCTATCTTTAACGGTTCAATTTCTACGTCATACTGGGTGGGGTTAACCGACTAATAGGAATAAGTGTCCATATCTATTGAACCAAGCAAGGTAGAATCGAATTTATTTTTGCAGATGGTAGGTTTTTATATGCATATTAATCCACTAGCTGATCCAAGGTTCTATCGCTAACAATTCAATTTCTACGTCAAACTGGGTGGGGTTAACCGACTAAAAGGGATAAGTGTCCATATCAATTGAACAAAGCAAGACAGAATCGATTTTATTTTTGCAGATTATAGCTTTTTATATGTATATTAATCCACAAGCTGATCCAAGGTTCTATCGTTAACGGTTCAATTTCTACGTTATAGTGGTTGGGGTTAACCGACTAAAAGGGATAAGTGTCCATATCTATTGAACCAAGCAAGATAGAATCGATTTTGTTTTTGAAGATGATAGGTTTTTATGTGTATATTATTCCACAAGCCAGTACAAGGTTCTATCGTTAACGGTTCAATTTCTACGTCAAAGTGGATTGGGTTAACCTACTAAAAGGGATAAGTGTCCATATCTATTGTGGGTGAGGTTAACCGACTAAAAGGGATAAGTGTCCATATCTATTGAACCAAGCAAGATAGAACGATTTTGTTTTTGCAGATGATAGGTTTTTATGCGTATATTAATCCACAAGCTGATCAAAGGTTCTATCGCTAACGGTTCAATTTCTATGTTATACTGGGTGGGGTTAACCGACTAAAAGGGATAAGTGTCCATATCTATTGAACCAAGTAAGATAGAATCGATTTTATTTTTGCAGATGATAGGGTTTTATGTGTATATTAATCCAAAAGCTGATCCAAGGCTCTATCTTTAATGGTTCAATTTCTACGCCATAGTGGGTGGGGTTAACCGACTAAAAGGGATAAGTATACTAATCTATTGAACCAAGCAAGATAGAATCGAATTTATTTTTGCAGATGGTAGGTTTTTATGTGTATATTAATCCACAAGCTGATCCAATGTTCTATCGTCAACGGTTCAATTTCTACGTCAAAGTGGGTAGGATTAACCGAATAAAAGGGATAAGTGTCCATATCTATTGAACCAAGCAAGATAGAATCCATTTTGTTTTTGCAGGTGATAGGTTTTTATGCGTATATTATTCCACAAGCCAATACAAGGTTCTATCGTTAACGGTTCAATTTCTACGTCAAAGCGGATTGGGTTAACCTACTAAAAGGGATAAGTGTCCATATCTATTGTGTGTGAGGTTAACCGACTAAAAGGGATAAGTGTCCATATCTATTGAACCAAGCAACATAGAATCGATTTTGTTTTTGAAGATGATAGGTTTTTATGTGTATATTCATCCACAAGCTGATACAAGGTTCTATCGCTAACGGTTCAATTTCTATGTTATACTGGGTGGGGTTAACCGACTAAAAGGGATAAGTGTCCATATCTATTGAACCAAGTAAGATAGAATCGATTTTATTTTTGCAGATGATAGGGTTTTATGTGTATATTAATCCAAAAGCTGATCCAAGATTCTATCGCTAACGGTTCAATTTCTACGTCATACTGGGTGGGGTTAACTGACTAAAAGGGATAAGTGTCCATATCTATTGAACCAAGCAAGGTAGAATCGAATTTATTTTTGCAGATGGTAGGTTTTTATGTATATATTAATCCACAGGCTGATCCAAGATTCTATCGTTAACGGTTCAATTTCTACGTCATACTGGGTGGGGTTAACGGACTAAAAGGGATAAGTGTCCATATATATTGAACCAAGCAAGACAGAATCGATTTTAGTTCTGCAGATGGTAGGTTTTTATGTGTATATTAATACACAAGCTGATCCAAGGTTCTATCGCTAACGGTTCAATTTCTATGTTATACTGGGTGGGGTTAACTGACTAAAAGGGATAAGTGTCCATATCTATTGAACCAAGCAAGGTAGAATCGAATTTATTTTTGCAGATGGTAGGTTTTTATGTGTATATTAATCCACAGGCTGATCCAAGATTCTATCGTTAACGGTTCAATTTCTACGTCATACTGGGTGGGGTTAACCGACTAAAAGGGATAAGTGTCCATATATATTGAACCAAGCAAGACAGAATCGATTTTAGTTCTGCAGATGGTAGGTTTTTATGTGTATATTAATACACAAGCTGATCCAAGGTTCTATCGCTAACGGTTCAATTTCTACGTCATACTGGGTGGGGTTAACTGACTAAAAGGGATAAGTGTCCATATCTATTGAACCAAGCAAGGTAGAATCGAATTTATTTTTGCAGATGTTAGGTTTTTATGTGTATATTAATCCACAGGCTGATCCAAGGTTCTATCCTTAACGGTTCAATTTCTACGTCATAATGGGTGGGGTTAACCGACTAAAAGGGATAACTGTCCATATCTATTGAACCAAGCTAGATAGAATCGATTTTGTTTTTGAAGATGATAGGTTTTTATGTGTATATTAATCCACAAGCTGATCCAATGTTCTATCGTTAACCGTTCAATTTCTACGTCAAAGTGGGTAGGGTTAACCGAATAAAAGGGATAAGTGTCCATATCTATTGAACCAAGCAAGATAGAATCCATTTTGTTTTTGCAGGTGATAGGTTTTTATGTGTATATTATTCCACAAGCCAATACAAGGTTCTATCGTTAACGGTTAAATTTCTACGTCAAAGTGGATTGGGTTAACCGACTAAAAGGGATAAGTGTCCATATCTATTCTGGGTGAGGTTAACCGACTAAAAGGGATAAGTGTCCATATCTATTGAACCAAGCAAGATAGAAAAATTCTCTTTTTGCAGATGATAGGTTTTTATGCTTATATTAATCCACAAGCTGACCCAAGGCTCTATCTTTAATGGTTCAATTTCTACGTCATAGTGGTTGGGGTTAACCGACTAAAAGGGATAAGTGTCCATATCTATTCTGGGTGAGGTTAACCGACTAAAAGGGATAAGTGTCCATATCTATTGAACCAAGCAAGATAGAACGATTTTCTTATTGCAGATGATTGGTTTTTATGCGTATATTAATCCACAAGCAGATCAAAGGCTCTATCTTTATTAATGGTTCAATTTCTACGTCATAGTGGGTGGGGTTAACCGACTAAAAGGAATAAGTATACATATCTATTGAACCAAGCAAGATAGAATCGAATTTTTTTTTTGCAGATGGTAGTTTTTTATGTGTATATTCATCCACAAGCTGATCCAAGGTTCTATCGCTAACGGTTCAATTTCTATGTTATACTGGGTGGGGTTAACCGACTAAAAGGGATAAGTGTCCATATCTATTGAACCAAGTAAGATAGAATCGATTTTATTTTTGCAGATGATAGGGTTTTATGTGTATATTAATCCAAAAGCTGATCCAAGGCTCTATCTTTAATGGTTCAATTTCTACGCCATAGTGGGTGGGGTTAACCGACTAAAAGGGATAAGTATACTAATCTATTGAACCAAGCAAGATAGAATCGAATTTATTTTTGCAGATGGTAGGTTTTTATGTGTATATTAATCCACAGGCTGATCCAAGATTCTATCGTTAACGGTTCAATTTCTACGTCATACTGGGTGGGGTTAACCGACTAAAAGGGATAAGTGTCCATATATATTGAACCAAGCAAGACAGAATCGATTTTATTTCTGCAGATGGTAGGTTTTTATGTGTATATTAATACACAAGCTGATCCAAGGTTCTATCGCTAACGGTTCAATTTCTACGTCATACTGGGTGGGGTTAACTGACTAAAAGGGATAAGTGTCCATATCTATTGAACCAAGCAAGGTAGAATCGAATTTATTTTTGCAGATGGTAGGTTTTTATGTATATATTAATTCACAGGCTGATCCAAGGTTCTATCCTTAACGGTTCAATTTCTACGTCATAATGGGTGGGGTTAACCGACTAAAAGGGATAACTGTCCATATCTATTGAACCAAGCTAGATAGAATCGATTTTGTTTTTGAAGATGATAGGTTTTTATGTGTATATTAATCCACAAGCTGATCCAATGTTCTATCGTTAACCGTTCAATTTCTACGTCAAAGTGGGTAGGGTTAACCGAATAAAAGGGATAAGTGTCCATATCTATTGAACCAAGCAAGATAGAATCCATTTTGTTTTTGCAGGTGATAGGTTTTTATGTGTATATTATTCCACAAGCCAATACAAGGTTCTATCGTTAACGGTTAAATTTCTACGTCAAAGTGGATTGGGTTAACCGACTAAAAGGGATAAGTGTCCATATCTATTCTGGGTGAGGTTAACCGACTAAAAGGGATAAGTGTCCATATCTATTGAACCAAGCAAGATAGAAAAATTCTCTTTTTGCAGATGATAGGTTTTTATGCTTATATTAATCCACAAGCTGACCCAAGGCTCTATCTTTAATGGTTCAATTTCTACGTCATAGTGGTTGGGGTTAACCGACTAAAAGGGATAAGTGTCCATATCTATTCTGGGTGAGGTTAACCGACTAAAAGGGATAAGTGTCCATATCTATTGAACCAAGCAAGATAGAACGATTTTCTTATTGCAGATGATTGGTTTTTATGCGTATATTAATCCACAAGCAGATCAAAGGCTCTATCTTTATTAATGGTTCAATTTCTACGTCATAGTGGGTGGGGTTAACCGACTAAAAGGAATAAGTATACATATCTATTGAACCAAGCAAGATAGAATCGAATTTTTTTTTGCAGATGGTAGTTTTTTATGTGTATATTCATCCACAAGCTGATCCAAGGTTCTATCGCTAACGGTTCAATTTCTATGTTATACTGGGTGGGGTTAACCGACTAAAAGGGATAAGTATACTAATCTATTGAACCAAGCAAGATAGAATCGAATTTATTTTTGCAGATGGTAGGTTTTTATGTGTATATTAATCCACAGGCTGATCCAAGATTCTATCGTTAACGGTTCAATTTCTACGTCATACTGGGTGGGGTTAACCGACTAAAAGGGATAAGTGTCCATATATATTGAACCAAGCAAGACAGAATCGATTTTAGTTCTGCAGATGGTAGGTTTTTATGTGTATATTAATACACAAGCTGATCCAAGGTTCTATCGCTAACGGTTCAATTTCTACGTCATACTGGGTGGGGTTAACTGACTAAAAGGGATAAGTGTCCATATCTATTGAACCAAGCAAGGTAGAATCGAATTTATTTTTGCAGATGGTAGGTTTTTATGTATATATTAATTCACAGGCTGACCCAAAGTTCTATCGTTAACGGTTCAATTTCTACGTCATACTGGGTGGGGTTAACCGACTAAAAGGGATAAGTGTCCATATATATTGAACCAAGCAAGACAGAATCGATTTTATTTCTGCAGATGGTAGGTTTTTATGTGCATATTAATACGCAAGCTGATCCAAGGTTCTATCGCTAACGGTTCAATTTCTACGTCATACTGGGTGGGGTTATCCGACTAAAAGGGATAAGTGTCCATATATATTGAACCAAGCAAGACAGAATCGATTTTATTTCTGCAGATGATAGGTTTTTATGTGTATATTAATCCACAAGCTGATCCAAGATTCTATCGCTAACGGTTCAATTTCTACGTCATACTGGGTGGGGTTAACTGACTAAAAGGGATAAGTGTCCATATCTATTGAACCAAGCAAGGTAGAATCGAATTTATTTTTGCAGATGTTAGGTTTTTATGTGTATATTAATCCACAGGCTGATCCAAGGTCCTATCCTTAACGGTTCAATTTCTACGTCATACTGGGTGGGGTTAACCGACTAAAAGGGATAAGTGTCCATATCTATTGAACCAAGCTAGATAGAATCGATTTTGTTTTTGAAGATGATAGGTTTTTATGTGTATATTAATCCACAAGCTGATCCAATGTTCTATCGTTAACGGTTCAATTTCTACGTCAAAGTGGGTAGGGTTAACCGAATAAAAGGGATAAGTGTCCATATCTATTGAACCAAGCAAGATAGAATCCATTTTGTTTTTGCAGGTGATAGGTTTTTATGTGTATATTATTCCATAAGCCAATACAAGGTTCTATCGTTAACGGTTCAATTTCTACGTCAAAGTGGATTGGGTTAACCTACTAAAAGGGATAAGTGTCCATATCTATTGTGGGTGAGGTTAACCGACTAAAAGGGATAAGTGTCCATATCTATTGAACCAAGCAAGATAGAATGATTTTGTTTTTGCAGATGATAGGTTTTTATGCGTATATTAATCCACAAGCTGATCAAAGGCTCTATCTTTAATGGTTCAATTTCTACGTCATAGTGGGTGGGGTTAACCGACTAAAAGGGATAAGTATACATATCTATTGAACCAAGCAAGATAGAATCGAATTTATTTTTGCAGATGGTAGTTTTTTACGTGTATATTCATCCACAAGCTGATCCAAGGTTCTATCGCTAACGGTTCAATTTCTACGTTATACTGGGAGGGTTAACCGACTAAAAGGGATAAGTGTCCATATCTATTGAACCAAGTAAGATAGAATCGATTTTATTTTTGCAGATGATAGGGTTTTATGTGTATATTAATCCACAAGCTGATCCAAGGCTCTATCTTTAATGGTTCAATTTCTACGTCATAGTGGGTGGAGTTAACCGACTAAAAGGGATAAGTATACAAATCTATTGAACCAAGCAAGATAGAATCGAATTTATTTTTGCAGATGGTAGGTTTTTATGTGTATATTAATCCACAAGCTGATCCAAGGTTCTATCGCTAACGGTTCAATTTCTACGTCATACTGGGTGGGGTTAACCGACTAAAAGGGATAAGTGTCCATATATATTGAACCAAGCAAGACAGAATCGATTTTATTTCTGCAGATGGTAGGTTTTTATGTGTATATTAATACACAAGCTGATCCAAGGTTCTATCGCTAACGGTTCAATTTCTACGTCATACTGGGTGGGGTTAACTGACTAAAAGGGATAAGTGTCCATATCTATTGAAACAAGCAAGGTAGAATCGAATTTATTTTTGCAGATGGTAGGTTTTTATGTATGTATTAATCCACAGGCTGACCCAAGGTTCTATCGTTAACGGTTCAATTTCTACGTCATACTGGGTGGGGTTAACCGACTAAAAGGGATAAGTGTCCATATATATTGAACCAAGCAAGACACAATCGATTTTATTTCTGCAGATGGTAGGTTTTTATGTGCATATTAATACACAAGCTGATCCAAGGTTCTATCGCTAACGGTTCAATTTCTACGTCATACTGGGTGGGGTTAACCGACTAAAAGGGATAAGTGTCCATATATATTGAACCAAGCAAGACAGAATCGATTTTATTTCTGCAGATGGTAGGTTTTTATGTGTATATTAATACACAAGCTGATCCAAGGTTCTATCGCTAACGGTTCAATTTCTACGTCATACTGGGTGGGGTTAACTGACTAAAAGGGATAAGTGTCCATATCTATTGAACCAAGCAAGGTAGAATCGAATTTATTTTTGCAGATGTTAGGTTTTTATGTGTATATTAATCCATAGGCTGATTCAAGGTTCTATCCTTAACGGTTCAATTTACGTCATACTGGGTGGGGTTAACCGACTAAAAGGGATAAGTGTCCATATCTATTGAACAAAGCAAGACAGAATCGATTTTATTTTTGCAGATTATAGCTTTTTATATGTATATTAATCCACAAGCTGATCCAAGGTTCTATCGTTAACGGTTCAATTTCTACGTCAAAGTGGGTAGGGTTAACCGAATAAAAGGGATAAGTGTCCATATCTATTGAACCAAGCAAGATAGAATCCATTTTGTTTTTGCATGTGATAGGTTTTTATGTGTATATTATTCCACAAGCCAATACAAGGTTCTATCGTTAACGGTTCAATTTCTACGTCAAAGTGGATTGGGTTAACCTACTAAAAGGGATAAGTGTCCATATCTATTGTGGGTGAGGTTAACCGACTAAAAGGGATAAGTGTCCATATCTATTGAACCAAGCAAGATAGAACGATTTTGTTTTTGCAGATGATAGGTCTTTATGCGTATATTAATCCAAAAGCTGATCAAAGGCTCTATCTTTAACGGTTCAATTTCTACGTCATACTGGGTGGGGTTAACCGACTAATAGGAATAAGTGTCCATATCTATTGAACCAAGCAAGGTAGAATCGAATTTATTTTTGCAGATGGTAGGTTTTTATATGCATATTAATCCACAAGCTGATCCAAGGTTCTATCGCTAACAATTCAATTTCTACGTCAAACTGGGTGGGGTTAACCGACTAAAAGGGATAAGTGTCCATATCTATTGAACAAAGCAAGACAGAATCGATTTTATTTTTGCAGATTATAGCTTTTTATATGTATATTAATCCACAAGCTGATCCAAGGTTCTATCGTTAACGGTTCAATTTCTACGTTATAGTGGTTGGGGTTAACCGACTAAAAGGGATAAGTGTCCATATCTATTGAACCAAGCAAGATAGAATCGATTTTGTTTTTGAAGATGATAGGTTTTTATGTGTATATTATTCCACAAGCCAATACAAGGTTCTATCGTTAACGGTTCAATTTCTACGTCAAAGTGGATTGGGTTAACCTACTAAAAGGGATAAGTGTCCATATCTATTGTGGGTGAGGTTAACCGACTAAAAGGGATAAGTGTCCATATCTATTGAACCAAGCAAGATAGAACGATTTTGTTTTTGCAGATGATAGGTTTTTATGCGTATATTAATCCACAAGCTGATCAAAGGTTCTATCGCTAACGGTTCAATTTCTATGTTATACTGGGTGGGGTTAACCGACTAAAAGGGATAAGTGTCCATATCTATTGAACCAAGTAAGATAGAATCGATTTTATTTTTGCAGATGATAGGGTTTTATGTGTATATTAATCCAAAAGCTGATCCAAGGCTCTATCTTTAATGGTTCAATTTCTACGCCATAGTGGGTGGGGTTAACCGACTAAAAGGGATAAGTATACTAATCTATTGAACCAAGCAAGATAGAATCGAATTTATTTTTGCAGATGGTAGGTTTTTATGTGTATATTAATCCACAAGCTGATCCAATGTTCTATCGTCAACGGTTCAATTTCTACGTCAAAGTGGGTAGGGTTAACCGAATAAAAGGGATAAGTGTCCATATCTATTGAACCAAGCAAGATAGAATCCATTTTGTTTTTGCAGGTGATAGGTTTTTATGCGTATATTATTCCACAAGCCAATACAAGGTTCTATCGTTAACGGTTCAATTTCTACGTCAAAGCGGATTGGGTTAACCTACTAAAAGGGATAAGTGTCCATATCTATTGTGTGTGAGGTTAACCGACTAAAAGGGATAAGTGTCCATATCTATTGAACCAAGCAAGATAGAATCGATTTTGTTTTTGAAGATGATAGGTTTTTATGTGTATATTCATCCACAAGCTGATACAAGGTTCTATCGCTAACGGTCCAATTTCTATGTTATACTGGGTGGGGTTAACCGACTAAAAGGGATAAGTGTCCATATCTATTGAACCAAGTAAGATAGAATCGATTTTATTTTTGCAGATGATAGGGTTTTATGTGTATATTAATCCAAAAGCTGATCCAAGGCTCTATCTTTAATGGTTCAATTTCTACGCCATAGTGGGTGGGGTTAACCGACTAAAAGGGATAAGTATACTAATCTATTGAACCAAGCAAGATAGAATCGAATTTATTTTTGCAGATGGTAGGTTTTTATGTGCATATTAATACACAAGCTGATCCAAGGTTCTATCGCTAACGGTTCAATTTCTACGTCATACTGGGTGGGGTTATCCGACTAAAAGGGATAAGTGTCCATATATATTGAACCAAGCAAGACAGAATCGATTTTATTTCTGCAGATGATAGGTTTTTATGTGTATATTAATCCACAAGCTGATCCAAGATTCTATCGCTAACGGTTCAATTTCTACGTCATACTGGGTGGGGTTAACTGACTAAAAGGGATAAGTGTCCATATCTATTGAACCAAGCAAGGTAGAATCGAATTTATTTTTGCAGATGGTAGGTTTTTATGTATATATTAATCCACAGGCTGATCCAAGGTTCTATCGTTAACGGTTCAATTTCTACGTCATACTGGGTGGGGTTAACCTACTAAAAGGGATAAGTGTCCATATCTATTGTGTGTGAGGTTAACCGACTAAAAGGGATAAGTGTCCATATCTATTGAACCAAGCAAGATAGAATCGATTTTGTTTTTGAAGATGATAGGTTTTTATGTGTATATTCATCCACAAGCTGATACAAGGTTCTATCGCTAACGGTTCAATTTCTATGTTATACTGGGTGGGGTTAACCGACTAAAAGGGATAAGTGTCCATATCTATTGAACCAAGTAAGATAGAATCGATTTTATTTTTGCAGATGATAGGGTTTTATGTGTATATTAATCCAAAAGCTGATCCAAGGCTCTATCTTTAATGGTTCAATTTCTACGCCATAGTGGGTGGGGTTAACCGACTAAAAGGGATAAGTATACTAATCTATTGAACCAAGCAAGATAGAATCGAATTTATTTTTGCAGATGGTAGGTTTTTATGTGTATATTAATCCACAGGCTGATCCAAGATTCTATCGTTAGCGGTTCAATTTCTACGTCATACTGGGTGGGGTTAACCGACTAAAAGCGATAAGTGTCCATATATATTGAACCAAGCAAGACAGAATCGATTTTAGTTCTGCAGATGGTAGGTTTTTATGTGTATATTAATACACAAGCTGATCCAAGGTTCTTTCGCTAACGGTTCAATTTCTACGTCATACTGGGTGGGGTTAACTGACTAAAAGGGATAAGTGTCCATATCTATTGAACCAAGCAAGGTAGAATCGAATTTATTTTTGCAGATGGTAGGTTTTTATGTATATATTAATCCACAGGCCGATCCAAGGTTCTATCGTTAACGGTTCAATTTCTACGTCATACTGGGTGGGGTTAACCGACTAAAAGGGATAAGTGTCCATATATATTGAACCAAGCAAGACAGAATCGATTTTATTTCTGCAGATGGTAGGTTTTTATGTGCATATTAATACACAAGCTGATCCAAGGTTCTATCGCTAACGGTTCAATTTCTACGTCATACTGGGTGGGGTTATCCGACTAAAAGGGATAAGTGTCCATATATATTGAACCAAGCAAGACAGAATCGATTTTATTTCTGCAGATGATAGGTTTTTATGTGCATATTAATCCACAAGCTGACCCAAGATTCTATCGCTAACGGTTCAATTTCTACGTCATACTGGGTGGGGTTAACTGACTAAAAGGGATAAGTGTCCATATCTATCGAACCAAGCAAGGTAGAATCGAATTTATTTTTGCAGATGTTAGGTTTTTATGTGTATATTAATCCACAGGCTGATCCAAGGTTCTATCCTTAACGGTTCAATTTCTACGTCATACTGGGTGGGGTTAACCGACTAAAAGGGATAAGTGTCCATATCTATTGAACCAAGCTAGATAGAATCGATTTTGTTTTTGAAGATGATAGGTTTTTATGTGTATATTAATCCACAAGCTGATCCAATGTTCTATCATTAACGGTTCAATTTCTACGTCAAAGTGGGTAGGGTTAACCGAATAAAAGGGATAAGTGTCCATATCTATTGAACCAAGCAAGATAGAATCCATTTTGTTTTTGCAGGTGATAGGTTTTTATGTGTATATTATTCCACAAGCCAATACAAGGTTCTATCGTTAACGGTTCAATTTCTACGTCAAAGTGGATTGGGTTAACCTACTAAAAGGGATAAGTGTCCATATCTATTGTGGGTGAGGTTAACCGACTAAAAGGGATAAGTGTCCATATCTATTGAACCAAGCAAGATAGAACGATTTTGTTTTTGCAGATGATAGGTTTTTATGCGTATATTAATCCACAAGCTGATCAAAGGCTCTATCTTTAATGGTTCAATTTCTACGTCATAGTGGGTGGGGTTAACCGACTAAAAGGGATAAGTATACATATCTATTGAACCAAGCAAGATAGAATCGAATTTATTTTTGCAGATGGTAGTTTTTATGTGTATATTCATCCACAAGCTGATCCAAGGTTCTATCGCTAACGGTTCAATTTCTACGTTATACTGGGTGGGGTTAACCGACTAAAAGGGATAAGTGTCCATATCTATTGAACCAAGCAAGATAGAACGATTTTGTTTTTGCAGATGATAGGTTTTTATGCGTATATTAATCCACAAGCTGATCCAAGGCTCTATCTTTAATGGTTCAATTTCTACGTCATAGTGGGTGGAGTTAACCGACTAAAAGGGATAAGTATACAAATCTATTGAACCAAGCAAGATAGAATCGAATTTATTTTTGCAGTTGGTAGGTTTTTATGTGTATATTAATCCACAGGCTGATCCAAGGTTCTATCGTTAACGGTTCAATTTCTACGTCATACTGGGTGGGGTTAAGCGACTAAAAGGGATAAGTGTCCATATATATTGAACCAAGCAAGACAGAATCGATTTTATTTCTGCAGATGGTAGGTTTTTATGTGCATATTAATACACAAGCTGATCCAAGGTTCTATCGCTAACGGTTCAATTTCTACGTCATACTGGGTGGGGTTAACCGACTAAAAGGGATAAGTGTCCATATATATTGAACCAAGCAAGGTAGAATCGAATTTATTTTTGCAGATGTTAGGTTTTTATGTGTATATTAATCCATAGGCTGATCCAAGGTTCTATCCTTAACGGTTCAATTTCTACGTCATACTGGGTGGGGTTAACAGACTAAAAGGGATAAGTGTCCATATCTATTGAACCAAGCAAGATAGAATCGATTTTGTTTTTGCAGATGATAGGTTATTATGTGTATATTAATCCACAAGCTGATCCAAGGTTCTATCGCTAACGGTTCAATTTCTACGTCATACTGGGTGGGGTTAACTGACTAAAAGGGATAAGTGTCCATATCTATTGAACCAAGCAAGGTAGAATCGAATTTATTTTTGCAGATGTTAGGTTTTTATGTGTATATTAACCCATAGGCTGATCCAAGGTTCTATCCTTAACGGTTCAATTTCTACGTCATACTGGGTGGGGTTAACCGACTAAAAGGGATAAGTGTCCATATCTATTGAACCAAGCAAGATAGAATCGATTTTATTTCTGCAGATGATAGGTTTTTATGTGTATATTAATCCACAAGCTGATCCAAGATTCTATCGCTAACGGTTCAATTTCTACGTCATACTGGGTGGGGTTAACTGACTAAAAGGGATAAGTGTCCATATCTATTGAACCAAGCAAGGAAGAATCGAATTTATTTTTGCAGGTGATAGGTTTTTATGTGTATATTATTCCACAAGCCAATACAAGGTTCTATCGTTAACGGTTCAATTTCTACGTCAAAGTGGTTGGGGTTAACCGACTAAAAGGGATAAGTGTCCATATCTATTGAACCAAGCAAGATAGAATCCATTTTGTTTTTGCAGATGATAGGTTATTATGTGTATATTAATCCACAAGCTGATCCAAGGTTCTATCGTTAACGGTTCAATTTCTACGTCAAAGTGGGTAGGGTTAACCGAATAAAAGGGATAAGTGTCCATATCTATTGAACCAAGCAAGATAGAATCCATTTTGTTTTTGCAGGTGATAGGTTTTTATGTGTATATTATTCCACAAGCCAATACAAGGTTCTATCGTTAACGGTTCAATTTCTACGTCAAAGTGGATTGGGTTAACCTACTAAAAGGGATAAGTGTCCATATCTATTGTGGGTGAGGTTAACCGACTAAAAGGGATAAGTGTCCATATCTATTGAACCAAGCAAGATAGAACGATTTTGTTTTTGCAGATGATAGGTTTTTATGCGTATATTAATCCACAAGCTGATCAAAGGCTCTATCTTTAACGGTTCAATTTCTACGTCATACTGGGTGGGGTTAACCGACTAATAGGAATAAGTGTCCATATCTATTGAACCAAGCAAGGTAGAATCGAATTTATTTTTGCAGAGGGTAGGTTTTTATATGCATATTAATCCACAAGCTGATCCAAGGTTCTGTCGCTAACGATTCAATTTCTACGTCAAACTGGGTGGGGTTAACCGACTAAAAGGGATAAGTGTCCATATCTATTGAACAAAGCAAGACAGAATCGATTTTATTTTTGCAGATTATAGCTTTTTATATGTATATTAATCCACAAGCTGATCCAAGGTTCTATCGTTAACGGTTCAATTTCTACGTTATAGTGGTTTGGGTTAACCGACTAAAAGGGATAAGTGTCCATATCTATTGAACCCAGCAAGATAGAATCGATTTTGTTTTTGAAGATGATAGGTTTTTATGTGTATATTAATCCACAACCTGAGCCAATGTTCTATCTTTAACGGTTCAATTTCTACGTCAAAGTGGGTAGGGTTAACCGAATAAAAGGGATAAGTGTCCATATCTATTGAACCAAGCAAGATAGAATCCATTTTGTTTCTGCAGGTGATAGGTTTTTATGTGTATATTATTCCACAAGCCAATACAAGGTTCTATCGTTAGCGGTTCAATTTCTACGTCAAAGTGGATTGGGTTAACCTACTAAAAGGGATAAGTGTCCATATCTATTGTGGGTGAGGTTAACCGACTAAAAGGGTTAAGTGTCCATATCTATTGAACCAAGCAAGATAGAACGATTTTGTTTTTGCAGATGATAGGTTTTTATGCGTATATTAATCCACAAGCTGATCAAAGGCTCTATCTTTAATGGTTCAATTTCTACGTCATAGTGGGTGGGGTTAACCGACTAAAAGGGATAAGTATACATATCTATTGAACCAAGCAAGATAGAATCGAATTTATTTTTGCAGATGGTAGTTTTTTATGTGTATATTCATCCACAAGCTGATCCAAGGTTCTATCGCTAACGGTTCAATTTCTACGTTATACTGGGTGGGGTTAACCGACTAAAAGGGATAAGTGTCCATATCTATTGAACCAAGTAAGATAGAATCGATTTTATTTTTGCAGATGATAGGGTTTTATGTGTATATTAATCCACAAGCTGATCCAAGGCTCTATCTTTAATGGTTCAATTTCTACGTCATAGTGGGTGGAGTTAACCGACTAAAAGGGATAAGTATACAAATCTATCGAACCAAGCAAGATAGAATCGAATTTATTTTTGCAAATGGTAGGTTTTTATGTGTATATTAATCCACAGGCTGATCCAAGGTTCTATCGTTAACGGTTCAATTTCTACGTCATACTGGGTGGGGTTAACCGACTAAAAGGGATAAGTGTCCATATATATTGAACCAAGCAAGACAGAATCGATTTTATTTCTGCAGATGGTAGGTTTTTATGTGTATATTAATACACAAGCTGATCCAAGGTTCTATCGCTAACGGTTCAATTTCTACGTCATACTGGGTGGGGTTAACTGACTAAAAGGGATAAGTGTCCATATCTATTGAACCAAGCAAGGTAGAATCGAATTTATTTTTGCAGATGGTAGGTTTTTATGTATACATTAATCCACAGGCTGATCCAAGGTTCTATCGTTAACGGTTCAATTTCTACGTCATTCTGGGTGGGGTTAACCGACTAAAAGGGATAAGTGTCCATATATATTGAACCAAGCAAGACAGAATCGATTTTATTTCTGCAGATGGTAGGTTTTTATGTGTATATTAATACACAAGCTGATCCAAGGTTCTGTCGCTAACGGTTCAATTTCTACGTCATACTGGGTGGGGTTATCCGACTAAAAGGGATAAGTGTCCATATCTATTGAACCAAGCAAGATAGAATCGATTTTATTTGTGCAGGTTATAGCTTTTTATGTGTATATTAATCCACAAGCTGATCCAAGGTTATATCGTTAACGGTTCAATTTCTACGTCATACTGGGTGGGGTTAACTGACTAAAAGGGATAGGTGTCCATATCTATTGAACCAAGCAAGATAGAATCGAATTTATTTTTGCAGATGGTAGTTTTTTATGTGTGTATTAATCCACAGGCTGATCCAAGGTTCTATCGCTAACGCTTCAATTTCTACGTCAAACTGGGTGGGGTTAACCGACTAAAAGGGATAAGTGTCCATATCTATTGAACCAAGCAAGATAGAATCCATTTTGTTTTTGCAGGTGATAGGTTTTTATGTGTATATTATTCCACAAGCCAATACAAGGTTCTATCGTTAACGGTTCAATTTCTACGTCAAAGTGGTTGGGGTTAACCGACTAAAAGGGATAAGTGTCCATATCTATTGAACCAAGCAAGATAGAATCGATTTTGTTTTTGCAGATGATAGGTTTTTATGTGTATATTAATCCACAAGCTGATCCAAGGTTCTATCGTTAACGGTTCAATTTCTACGTCAAAGTGGGTAGGGTTAACCGAATAAAAGGGATAAGTGTCCATATCTATTGAACCAAGCAAGATAGAATCCATTTTGTTTTTGCAGGTGATAGGTTTTTATGTGTATATTATTCCACAAGCCAATACAAGGTTCTATCGTTAACGGTTCAATTTCTACGTCAAAGTGGATTGGGTTAACCTACTAAAAGGGATAAGTGTCCATATCTATTGTGGGTTCTATCGTTAACGGTTCAATTTCTACGTCAAAGTGGTTGGGGTTAACCGACTAAAAGGGATAAGTGTCCATATCTATTGAACCAAGCAAGATAGAATCGATTTTGTTTTTGCAGATGATAGGTTTTTATGTGTATATTAATCCACAAGCTGATCCAAGGTTCTATCGTTAACGGTTCAATTTCTACGTCAAAGTGGATAGGGTTAACCGAATAAAAGGGATAAGTGTCCATATCTATTGAACCAAGCAAGATAGAATCGATTTTGTTTTTGCAGATGATAGGTTTTTATGTGTATATTATTCCACAAGCCAATACAAGGTTCTATCGTTAACGGTTCAATTTCTACGTCAAAGTGGATTGGGTTAACCTACTAAAAGGGATAAGTGTCCATATCTATTGTGGGTGAGGTTAACCGACTAAAAGGGATAAGTGTCCATATCTATTGAACCAAGCAAGATAGAACGATTTTGTTTTTGCAGATGATAGGTTTTTATGCGTATATTAATCCACAAGCTGATCCAAGGCTCTATCTTTAATAGTTCAATTTCTACGTCATAGTGGGTGGGGTTAACCGACTAAAAGGGATAAGTATACAAATCTATTGAACCAAGCAAGATAGAATCGATTTTGTTTTTGCAGATGATAGGTTTTTATGCGTATATTAATCCACAAGCTGATCAAAGGCTCTATCTTTAACGGTTCAATTTCTACGTCATACTGGGTGGGGTTAACCGACTAATAGGAATAAGTGTCCATATCTATTGAACCAAGCAAGGTAGAATCGAATTTATTTTTGCACATGGTAGGTTTTTATATGCATATTAATCCACAAGCTGATCCAAGGTTCTATCGCTAACGATTCAATTTCTACGTCAAACTGGGTGGGGTTAACCGACTAAAAGGGATAAGTGTCCATATCTATTGAACAAAGCAAGACAGAATCGATTTTATTTTTGCAGATTATAGCTTTTTATATGTATATTAATCCACAAGCTGATCCAAGGTTCTATCGTTAACGGTTCAATTTCTACGTTATAGTGGTTGGGGTTAACCGACTAAAAGGGATAAGTGTCCATATCTATTGAACCAAGCAAGATAGAATCGATTTTGTTTTTGAAGATGATAGGTTTTTATGTGTATATTAATACACAAGCTGATCCAATGTTCTATCGTTAACGGTTCAATTTCTACGTCAAAGTGGGTAGGGTTAACCGAATAAAAGGGATAAGTGTCCATATCTATTGAACCAAGCAAGATAGAATCCATTTTGTTTTTGCAGGTGATAGGTTTTTATGTGTATATTATTCCACAAGCCAATACAAGGTTCTATCGTTAGCGGTTCAATTTCTACGTCAAAGTGGATTGGATTAACCTACTAAAAGGGATAAGTGTCCATATCTATTGTGGGTGAGGTTAACCGACTAAAAGGGATAAGTGTCCATATCTATTGAACCAAGCAAGATATAACGATTTTGTTTTTGCAGATGATAGGTTTTTATGCGTATATTAATCCACAAGCTGATCAAAGGCTCTATCTTTAATGGTTCAATTTCTACGTCATAGTGGGTGGGGTTAACCGACTAAAAGGGATAAGTATACATATCTATTGAACCAAGCAAGATAGAATCGAATTTATTTTTGCAGATGGTAGTTTTTTATGTGTATATTCATCCACAAGCTGATCCAAGGTTCTATCGCTAACGGTTCAATTTCTATGTTATACTGGGTGGGGTTAACCGACTAAAAGGGATAAGTGTCCATATCTATTGAACCAAGTAAGATAGAATCGAATTTATTTTTGCAGATGGTAGGTTTTTATGTGTGTATTAATCCACAGGCTGATCCAAGGTTCTATCGTTAACGGTTCAATTTCTACGTCATACTGGGTGGGGTTAACCGACTAAAAGGGATAAGTGTCCATATATATTGAACCAAGCAAGACAGAATCGATTTTATTTCTGCAGATGGTAGGTTTTTATGTGTATATTAATACACAAGCTGATCCAAGGTTCTATCGCTAACGATTCAATTTCTACGTCATACTGGGTGGGGTTAACTGACTAAAAGGGATAAGTGTCCATATCTATTGAACCAAGCAAGGTAGAATCGAATTTATTTTTGCAGATGGTAGGTTTTTATGTATATATTAATCCACAGGCTGACCCAAGGTTCTATCGTTAACGGTTCAATTTCTACGTCATACTGGGTGGGGTTATCCGACTAAAAGGGATAAGTGTCCATATATATTGAACCAAGCAAGACAGAATCGATTTTATTTTTGCAGATGATAGGTTTTTATGTGTATATTAATTCAAAAGCTGATAAAAGGTTCTATCGTTAACGGTTAAATTTCTACGTCAAAGTGGATGGGGTTATCCGACTAAAAGGGATAAGTGTCCATATCTATTGTGGGTGGGGTTAACCGACTAAAAGGGATAAGTGTCCATATCTATTGAACCAAGCAAGATATAACGATTTTGTTTTTGCAGATGATAGGTTTTTATGCTTATATTAATCCACAAGCTGATCCAAGGCTCTATCTTTAATAGTTCAATTTCTACGTCATAGTGGGTGGGGTTAACCGACTAAAAGGGATAAGTATACAAATCTATTGAACCAAGCAAGATAGAATCGAATTTATTTTTGCAGATGGTAGGTTTTTATGTGTGTATTAATCCACAGGCTGATCCAAGGTTCTATCGTTAACGGTTCAATTTCTACGTCATACTGGGTGGGGTTAACCGACTAAAAGGGATAAGTGTCCATATATATTGAACCAAGCAAGACAGAATCGATTTTATTTCTGCAGATGGTAGGTTTTTATGTGTATATTAATACACAAGCCGATCCAAGGTTCTATCGCTAACGATTCAATTTCTACGTCATACTGGGTGGGGCTAACTGACTAAAAGGGATAAGTGTCCATATCTATTGAACCAAGCAAGGTAGAATCGAATTTATTTTTGCAGATGGTAGGTTTTTATGTATATATTAATCCACAGGCTGATCCAAGGTTCTATCGTTAACGGTTCAATTTCTACGTCATACTGGGTGGGGTTATCCGACTAAAAGGGATAAGTGTCCATATATATTGAACCAAGCAAGACAGAATCGATTTTATTTCTGCAGATGATAGGTTTTTATGCGTATATTAATCCACAGACTGATCCAAGGTTCTATCGTTAACGGTTCAATTTCTACGTCAAACTGGGTGGGGTTAACCGACTAAAAGGGATAAGTGTCCATATATATTGAACAAAGCAAGACAGAATCGATTTTATTTTTGCAGATGGTAGGTTTTTATGTGTATATTAATCCACAAGCTGATCCAAGGTTCTATCGCTAACGGTTCAATTTCTACGTCATACTGGGTGGGGTTAACCGACTAAAAGGGATAAGTGTCCATATATATTGAACCAAGCAAGACAGAATCGATTTTATTTCTGCAGATGGTAGGTTTTTATGTGTATATTAAAACACAAGCTGATCCAAGGTTTATCGTTAACGGTTCAATTTCTACGTCATACTGGGTGGGGTTATCCGACTAAAAAGGATAAGGGTCCATATATATTGAACCAAGCAAGACAGAATCGATTTTATTTCTGCAGATGGTAGGTTTTTATGTGTATATTAATACACAAGCTGATCCAAGGTTCTATCGTTAACGGTTCAATTTCTACGTCATACTGGGTGGGGTTATCCGACTAAAAGGGATAAGTGTCCATATATATTGAACAAAGCAAGACAGAATCGATTTTATTTTTGCAGATGGTAGGTTTTTATGTGTATATTAATCCACAAGCTGATCCAAGGTTCTATCGCTAACGGTTCAATTTCTACGTCATACTGGGTGGGGTTAACCGACTAAAAGGGATAAGTGTCCATATCTATTGAACAAAGCAAGACAGAATCGATTTTATTTTTGCAGATGGTAGGTTTTTATGTGTGTATTAATCCACAGGCTGATCCAAGGTTCTATCGTTAACGGTTCAATTTCTACGTCATACTGTGTGGAGTTAACCAACTAAAAGGGATAAGTGTCCATATCAATTGAACCAAGCAAGACAGTATCGATTTTATTTTGTAGATGTTAGGTTTTTATGTGTCTATTAATCCACAGGCTGATCCAAGGTTCTATCGTTAACGGTTCAATTTCTACGTCATACTGGGTGGTGTTAACCGACTAAAAGGGGTAAGTGTCCATATATATTGAACCAAACAAGACAGAATCGATTTTATTTCTGCAGATGGTAGGTTTTTATGTGTGTATTAATACACACGCTGACCCAAGGTTCTATCGCTAACGGTTCAATTTCTACGTCATACTGGGTGGGGTTATCCGACTAAAAGGGATAAGTGTCCATATCTATTGAACCAAGCAAGATAGAATCGATTTTATTTTTGCAGCTTATAGCTTTTTATGTGTATATTAATCCACAAGCTGATACAAGGTTCTATCGTTAACGGTTCAATTTCTACGTTATAGTGGTTTGGGTTAACCGACTAAAAGGGATAAGTGTCCATATCTATTGAACCAAGCAAGATAGAATCGATTTTGTTTTTGCAGATGATAGGTTTTTATGTGTATATTAATGCACAAGCTGATCCAAGGTTCTATCGACGGTTCAATTTCTACGTCAAAGTGGGTAGGGTTAACCGACTAAAAGGGATAAGTGTCCATATCTATTGAACCAAGCAAGATAGAATCGATTTTGTTTTTGCAGATGATAGGTTTTTATGTGTATATTATTCCACAAGCCAATACAAGGTTCTATCGTTAACGGTTCAATTTCTACGTTATAGTGGTTGGGGTTAACCGACTAAAAGGGATAAGTGTTCATATCTATTGAACCAAGCAAGACAGAATCGATTTTATTTTTGAAGATGGTAGGTTTTTATGTGTGTATTAATCCACAAGCTGATCCAAGGTTCTATCGCTAGCGGTTCAATTTCTACGTCATACTGGGTGGGGTTAACCGACTAAAAGGGATAAGTGTCCATATCTATTGAACCAAGCAAGATAGAATCGATTTTGTTTATGCAGATGATAGGCTTTTATGTGTATATTAATCCACAAGCTGATCCAAGGTTCTATCGCTAACGGTTCAATTTCTACGTCATACTGGGTGGGGTTAACCGACTAATAGGGATAAGTGTCCATATCTATTGAACCAAGCAAGGTAGGATCGAATTTATTTTTGCAGATGGTAGGTTTTTATATGCATATTAATCCACAAGCTGATCCAAGGTTCCGTCGCTAACGATTCAATTTCTACGTCAAACTGGGTGGGGTTAACCGACTAAAAGGGATAAGTGTCCATATCTATTGAACAAAGCAAGACAGAATCGATTTTATTTTTGCAGGTTATAGCTTTTTATGTGTATATTAATCCACAAGCTCATCCAAGGTTCTATCGTTAACGGTTCAAGTTCTACGTTATAGTGGTTGGGGTTAACCGACTAAAAGGGATAAGTGTCCATATCTATTGAACCAAGCAAGATAGAATCGATTTTGTTTTTGCAGATGATAGGTTTTTATGTGTATATTAATCCACAAGCTGATCCAAGGTTCTATCGTTAACGGTTCAATTTCTACGTCAAAGTGGGTAGGGTTAACCGACTAAAAGGGATAAGTGTCCATATCTATTGAACCAAGCAAGATAGAATCCATTTTGTTTTTGCAGGTGATAGGTTTTTATGTGTATATTTTTCCACAAGCCAATACAAGGTTCTAACGTTAACGGTTCAATTTCTACGTCAAAGTGGATTGGGTTAACCGACTAAAAGGGATAAGTGTCCATATCTATTCTGGGTGAGGTTAACCGACTAAAAGGGATAAGTGTCCATATCTATTGAACCAAGCAAGATAGAAAAATTTTCTTTTTGCAGATGATAGGTTTTTATGCATATATTAATCCACAAGCTGATCCAAGGCTCTATCTTTAATGGTTCAATTTCTACGTCATAGTGGTTGGGGTTAACCGACTAAAAGGGATAAGTGTCCATATCTATTCTGGGTGAGGTTAACCGACTAAAAGGGATAAGTGTCCATATCTATTGAACCAAGCAAGATAGAACGATTTTCTTATTGCAGATGATTGGTTTTTATGCGTATATTAATCCACAAGCAGATCAAAGGCTCTATCTTTATTAATGGTTCAATTTCTACGTCATAGTGGGTGGGGTTAACCGACTAAAAGGGATAAGTATACATATCTATTGAACCAAGCAAGATAGAATCGAATTTTTTTTTGCAGATGGTAGTTTTTTATGTGTGTATTCATCCACAAGCTGATCCAAGGTTCTATCGCTAACGGTTCAATTTCTATGTTATACTGGGTGGGGTTAACCGACTAAAAGGGATAAGTGTCCATATCTATTGAACCAAGTAAGATAGAATCGATTTTATTTTTGCAGATGATAGGGTTTTATGTGTATATTAATCCAAAAGCTGATCCAAGGCTCTATCTTTAATGGTTCAATTTCTACGCCATAGTGGGTGGGGTTAACCGACTAAAAGGGATAAGTATACTAATCTATTGAACCAAGCAAGATAGAATCGAATTTATTTTTGCAGATGGTAGGTTTTTATGTGTATATTAATCCACAGGCTGATCCAAGATTCTATCGTTAACGGTTCAATTTCTACGTCATACTGGGTGGGGTTAACCGACTAAAAGGGATAAGTGTCCATATATATTGAACAAAGCAAGACAGAATCGATTTTAGTTCTTCAGATGGTAGGTTTTTATGTGTATATTAATCCACAGGCTGATCCAAGGTTCTATCGTTAACGGTTCAATTTCTATGTCATACTGGGTGGGGTTAACCGACTAAAAGGGATAAGTGTCCATATCTATTGAACAAAGCAAGACAGAATCGATTTTATTTTTGCAGATGGTAGGTTTTTATGTGTATATTAATCCACAAGCTGATCCAAGATTCTATCGCTAACGGTTCAATTTCTACGTCATACTGGGTGGGGTTAACCGACTAAAAGGGATAAGTGTCCATATCTATTGAACCAAGCAAGACAGAATCGATTTTATTTTTGCAGATGGTAGGTTTTTATGTGTATATTAATCCGCAAGCTGATCCAAGGTTCTATCGTTAACGGTTCAATTTCTACGTCATACTGGGTGGGGTTAACCGACTAAAAGGGATAAGTGTCCATATCTATTGAACCAAGCAAGACATAATCGATTTTATTTTTGCAGATGATAGGGTTTTATGTGTATATTAATCCACAAGCAAATCCAAGGTTCTATCGCTAACGGTTCAATTTCTACGTCATACTGGGTGGGGTTAACCGACTAATAGGGATAAGTATCCATATCTATTGAACCAAGCAAGGTAGAATCGAATTTATTTTTGCAGATGGTAGGTTTTGATGTGCATATTAATCCACAAGCTGATCCAAGGTTCTATCGCTAACGGTTCAATTTCTACGTCAAACTGGGTGGGGTTAACCGACTAAAAGGGATAAGTGTCCATATCTATTGAATCAAGCAAGACAGAATCGATTTTATTTTTGCAGATGGTAGGTTTTTATGTGTATATTAATCCGCAAGCTGATCCAAGGTTCTATCGTTAACGGTTCAATTTCTACGTCATACTGGGTGGGGTTAACCGACTAAAAGGGATAAGTGTCCATATCTATTGAACCAAGCAAGACAGAATCGATTTTATTTTTGCAGATGGGAGGTTTTTATGTGTATATTAATCCACAAGCTGATACAAGGTTCTATCGCTAACGGTTCAATTTCCACGTCATACTGGGTGGGGTTATCCGACTAAAATGGATAAGTGTCCATATCTATTGAACCAAGCAAGATAGAATCGATTTTATTTTTGCAGATTATAGGTTTTTATGTGTATATTAATCCGCAAGCTGATCCAAGGTTCTATCGTTAATGTTTCAATTTCAACGTTATAGTGGTTGGGGTTAACCGACTAAAAGGGATGAGTGTCCATATCTATTGAACCAAGCAAGATAGAATCGATTTTGTTTTTGCAGATGATAGGTTTTTATGTGTATATTAATCCACAGGCTGATCCATGGTTCTACCATTAACGGTTCAATTTCTACGTCAAAGTGGATGGGGTTATCCGACTAAAAGGGATAAGTGTCCATATCTATTGTGGGTGGGGTTAACCGACTAAAAGGGATATGTGTCCATATCTATTGAACCAAGCAAGACAGAATCGATTTTATTTTTGCAGATGATAGGTTTTTGTGTGTATATTAATTCAAAAGCTATCGTTAACGGTTCAATTTCTACGTCAAAGTGGATGGGGTTATTGTTGAATAAATATATTATTTTATACTAAGCTATGTATATTTGGAATTACACATGCATACTAATAAATGCAACCGTTCTATGTAAATGACATCTTGAATATTAAATGTCAATAAAATACTTACTTCCGTTTTTTCTAACCATACAGAAAACACGCGTTTTCTTACAACTATAACTTTTTAATATAATCTGCGCAACAGGTTATGGGCCGACACTTAGTTGTATTAAATTAAGAATTCGTTTGTGTTATTGCGCTTAGCAAATTATAATTTGTCACCGTTGCTGAATAATTGGATTTTAGCTGGTAAAATGAGCCACAGTACATTAACATTCCCATTCGAAAAACTTCGTGGTAGAGAGAATTTTGACGTGTGGAAGCAACAGGCCAAGTCATACCTGGTCATTAAGGGACTATGGAAAACAATTGACCCTGGACTGAGCGCGAATGCGACTGCAGCTGAGAAAGATGCTGATTGTCGTGCATCTGCGGAAATTTATCTGATGCTAGATCCAAGCAACTTTGGAATTATTGCTCAAAAGAGCACTGCAAAAGACGCATGGGATAGTTTAATGGAAGCATATGAAGATAAAGGTCTTACTAGGAAGGTTGAACTGTTAAAGCAACTGGTTCAATTAAAGTTATCAGATTTTCCATCCATGCAAGAGTACATCAATGCTATGGTACTCACATCAATAAAAGTGAAAACAGCTGGACTCGAACTTGATGATGAGTTAATTGCATCGCTGTTATTAGCCGGGTTACCTAATGAATTTAAGTCAATAGTATTAGCTGTTGAAAATTCCAAAAAAGTGCTGACAGTTGACTCAATAAAATCGCTATTACTTCAAGATGCAAAATTTGATACACAAAGCAATGAAGAAAAAGCTCTATACTCAGGTAACAAAAACAACAGGCATAAAGCAAAAAAATATTTCTGCCATGCATGCAAGCAGCCTGGTCATTTCGCTAAGAACTGTCGGAACAAAACAAAAAAAGTAAATGATCAAGTTCTGCTGGCCTCGCTGTGTACAAACACAAAAAACGCAACTGACTGGCACATTGACTCAGGCGCGACCAACCATATGACTTGCAGTGAAAAAAATCTTCACAACAGAAGACCTACACCAAACAAAGCAATAACAATTGCAGACAACAACAAGTTAAACGTCGAATGTGTTGGTGATTTAGAATTTTCGGTAATGACAAACAACGAAAATAGAATACTTACTGTGAAAAATGTTGAATATGTGCCAAGTTTATGCACTAATCTCCTTTCAGTCAGCCAGATGGCGTTAAATGGAAAAAAAATTGTTTTCGAAGGTAATTTCTGCAAAATACTTAATAAAAACAACACAGTAGTCGCTTCTGCAAAATTGATTGATGGGCTTTATAAATTAAATTGTCAACAAGTTGAGAATAGAAACAAGTGTGCATTTGTTGCTGTGGATTACAATTTATGGCACAGAAGACTTGGGCATGTAAGCAACAAACTGATGTCTGCTACAGGCGTAATGAATGGTGTGACATTTAATTCGGCTGATAATCATAAGTGTGTCGTGTGCATTAAAGGCAAACAAGCCAAATCGCCATTCAACCTTAGCGAGAGTTATGCGACTAACGTTTTGGAAGTTGTCCATACAGACATCATGGGTCCATTTCAAGTACCATCACATGCTGGTGCACGTTATTTACTAACATTTGTTGACGACTACACACGCAAAGTGTTTGCTATTCCAATCAAATCGAAATCCGAAGTGTATGAAGAATTTATAAAATTCAAGAACTTCGTTGAAAATCAATGTGGCAAAAGCATTAAAATATTACGTTCAGACAACGGGACCGAGTATGTGAACGGCCCGTTCAAGAAATATGCTGCGAAATGTGGAATTTTGCATCAAACAACAACACCGTACACGCCTGAACAGAATGGCGTGGCAGAGCGAATGAACCGCACACTAATGGAGCGGATTCGATGTATGCTTTTAGATGCTGGCCTTGAAGACAAGTTTTGGGCTGAAGCAGCGAATACGGCAGCATATATATTAAACCGCATAGCTCGTAACTCAAAAAATGCTAGCCCTGAAGAACTTTGGTCAGGCAAGAAACCAAATATAAAACATTTGCGAGTATTTGGGTGCAAAGCCTTAGCACTCATACCAAAACAAAAAAGGGGAAGCAAGTTGGCCCCGAAATCTATTGAAAGCACATTTGTAGGTTACAGTGAAACTGCTAAAGCGTATAGGCTGTTTAACCCACTAACAAAAACAATTATCATCAGTCGCGATGTTACGTTCCTTGAGAATGAAAAACAAATCTCTTTAGCGCTGCCTAAAAATAACTACGTTTATGATCTAAGAGAAAATTCGAACGAAACTGTTGCCGATTCAGAGGGAAGTGCTGAAAATATTGAATCGTCATCAGCAAGTTATTCAGAAGAAGAAGGTGCCACAACACAAAGTAGTAATGCTGATGCAAGTGGCATTTTAGAATCCATTGATGAGAGCAGCTATGAGGAAGATGCCAACGACAAAACATATGTGCCGGAAGCTAACATCTCTTTAGCTGATATGGAGGTACGTAGATCTGAACGACTTAATAGTAAGTCATGTACTTCCAATAATTTTTGTGCATTGAGTTTTGTTCTTAAAGAGCCGCAAACAGTAGAAGAAGCTTTATCGCTAGAAAATGCAAACGAATGGAAGTCAGCTATGGAAGATGAAATGGCTTCGCACATGGCTAACCAGACTTGGGATCTTACCACACTACCTCCAGGAAAGACAGTTATAAAAAGTAAATGGGTTTTTAAAACCAAAGTGAATGCTGATGGCGAAGCAGTTCGACACAAGGCGAGACTTGTCGTAAAGGGATATAGTCAAAAAAAGGGAATCGACTACGAAGAAACCTATGCGCCGGTCGTAAGGTATACATCGCTTAGATTCCTTTTAGCTTTATCGGCCAAGTTCAATTTGATTATACACCAAATGGATGCTGTCACCGCATTTTTAAATGGAAATTTAAAGGAGGAGCTATATATGACACAACGTATTGGTTTTGATGACAATTCCGGAAGGGTCTGCAAGCTTCGCAAGTCAATATATGGCTTAAAACAATCAAGTCGAGTTTGGAACGAAAAACTCAACCGCGTACTACTGAGCTTTGGGCTTCACAGAAGTGAAGTGGATCAATGCATCTACCATGCCAATCGGAAAGATAAATTATTCTTTGTGGCTATATATGTAGATGATGTACTGATATTGAGCAACGAAATTGATAAGATCATGAAACTAAAAGAGAGTCTAATGAAGACGTTTCAAATGAAAGACATTGGCGAAGCTAAGTCAGTTTTAGGCATGAGAGTTACACGCGACAATAGCGGCATAAAGATTGATCAGTCGGCATATATCGCCGATGTTTTAAAGCGTTTTGGCATGGATACATGTAATCCAATATCCACACCGATCGATACAAATCAAAAGTTGACATCTGAAATGTGTCCGAAGTCTGACTCCGAACGAAAGGCGATGGCTAACGTGCCGTACATGCAGGCGGTAGGGTGTCTCTTATACGCTGCACAGATTACTATACCGGACATCTGCTATGCAGTGAATATTTTAAGTCGCTTCACCTCTAACCCCGGTCAGGCACATTGGACAGCACTGAAACGAATAATGCGTTACCTGCAAGGCACCATAAACAAGTGTTTGTTATACAGAAAAGACTCTGAAGAAATTACTGGCTTCTGTGATGCAGATTGGGCTGGTGACATCGACAGCAGACGATCCACTTCTGGGTACATCTTTATGTATCAAGGTGGCGCAATCTCCTGGTCAACAAAGCGTCAACAAACTGTAGCACTTTCAACCACAGAAGCAGAATTGATGTCAATGGTCTGTGCTATTCAAGAGTCTATATGGCTTAAGCGATTACAAAACGAACTAGTTCAAAGCGAACCGAAGACTATGGTGGTTTTTTGTGACAACAAAAGCGCAATGTTCATAGCAGCTAACAATTCATTTTCTGCGCGCACAAAACATGTAAATATTAAAGCAAAGTTCATTCAAGAAAAAATTGAAAGCGGTGGAATTAAACTTGAATATATTACTTCTGAGAATATGTTGGCGGATACTTTAACGAAGGCCGTAACCGCAACCAAAATTAATTTTTTCTTGAACGAAGTTGGCTTAAAGTAATTTACGCCCATTTGTATAAAATATATATTCCGGAAGGGTGTTGAATAAATATATTATTTTATACTAAGCTATGTATATTTGGAATTACACATGCATACTAATAAATGCAACCGTTCTATGTAAATGACATCTTGAATATTAAATGTCAATAAAATACTTACTTCCGTTTTTTCTAACCATACAGAAAACACGCGTTTTCTTACAACTATAACTTTTTAATATAATCTGCGCAACAGTTATCCGACTAAAAGGGATAAGTGTCCATATCTATTGTGGGTGGGGTTAACCGACTAAAAGGGATAAGTGTCCATATCTATTGAACCAAGCAAGATAGAATCGAATTTATTTTTGCAGATGGTAGGTTTTTATGTGTATATTAATCCACAAGCTGATCCAAGATTCTATCGCTAACGGTTCAATTTCTACGTCATAGTGGGTGGGGTTAACCGACTAAAAGGGATAAGTATACATATCTATTGAACCAAGCAAGATAGAATCGAATTTTTTTTTGCAGATGGTAGTTTTTTATGTGTGTATTCATCCACAAGCTGATCCAAGGTTCTATCGCTAACGGTTCAATTTCTATGTTATACTGGGTGGGGTTAACCGACTAAAAGGGATAAGTGTCCATATCTATTGAACCAAGTAAGATAGAATCGATTTTATTTTTGCAGATGATAGGGTTTTATGTGTATATTAATCCAAAAGCTGATCCAAGGCTCTATCTTTAATGGTTCAATTTCTACGCCATAGTGGGTGGGGTTAACCGACTAAAAGGGATAAGTATACTAATCTATTGAACCAAGCAAGATAGAATCGAATTTATTTTTGCAGATGGTAGGTTTTTATGTGTATATTAATCCACAGGCTGATCCAAGATTCTATCGTTAACGGTTCAATTTCTACGTCATACTGGGTGGGGTTAACCGACTAAAAGGGATAAGTGTCCATATATATTGAACAAAGCAAGACAGAATCGATTTTAGTTCTTCAGATGGTAGGTTTTTATGTGTATATTAATCCACAGGCTGATCCAAGGTTCTATCGTTAACGGTTCAATTTCTATGTCATACTGGGTGGGGTTAACCGACTAAAAGGGATAAGTGTCCATATCTATTGAACAAAGCAAGACAGAATCGATTTTATTTTTGCAGATGGTAGGTTTTTATGTGTATATTAATCCACAAGCTGATCCAAGATTCTATCGCTAACGGTTCAATTTCTACGTCATACTGGGTGGGGTTAACCGACTAAAAGGGATAAGTGTCCATATCTATTGAACCAAGCAAGACAGAATCGATTTTATTTTTGCAGATGGTAGGTTTTTATGTGTATATTAATCCGCAAGCTGATCCAAGGTTCTATCGTTAACGGTTCAATTTCTACGTCATACTGGGTGGGGTTAACCGACTAAAAGGGATAAGTGTCCATATCTATTGAACCAAGCAAGACATAATCGATTTTATTTTTGCAGATGATAGGGTTTTATGTGTATATTAATCCCCAAGCAAATCCAAGGTTCTATCGCTAACGGTTCAATTTCTACGTCATACTGGGTGGGGTTAACCGACTAATAGGGATAAGTATCCATATCTATTGAACCAAGCAAGGTAGAATCGAATTTATTTTTGCAGATGGTAGGTTTTGATGTGCATATTAATCCACAAGCTGATCCAAGGTTCTATCGCTAACGGTTCAATTTCTACGTCAAACTGGGTGGGGTTAACCGACTAAAAGGGATAAGTGTCCATATCTATTGAATCAAGCAAGACAGAATCGATTTTATTTTTGCAGATGGTAGGTTTTTATGTGTATATTAATCCGCAAGCTGATCCAAGGTTCTATCGTTAACGGTTCAATTTCTACGTCATACTGGGTGGGGTTAACCGACTAAAAGGGATAAGTGTCCATATCTATTGAACCAAGCAAGACAGAATCGATTTTATTTTTGCAGATGGGAGGTTTTTATGTGTATATTAATCCACAAGCTGATACAAGGTTCTATCGCTAACGGTTCAATTTCCACGTCATACTGGGTGGGGTTATCCGACTAAAATGGATAAGTGTCCATATCTATTGAACCAAGCAAGATAGAATCGATTTTATTTTTGCAGATTATAGGTTTTTATGTGTATATTAATCCGCAAGCTGATCCAAGGTTCTATCGTTAATGTTTCAATTTCAACGTTATAGTGGTTGGGGTTAACCGACTAAAAGGGATGAGTGTCCATATCTATTGAACCAAGCAAGATAGAATCGATTTTGTTTTTGCAGATGATAGGTTTTTATGTGTATATTAATCCACAGGCTGATCCATGGTTCTATCATTAACGGTTCAATTTCTACGTCAAAGTGGATGGGGTTATCCGACTAAAAGGGATAAGTGTCCATATCTATTGTGGGTGGGGTTAACCGACTAAAAGGGATATGTGTCCATATCTATTGAACCAAGCAAGACAGAATCGATTTTATTTTTGCAGATGATAGGTTTTTGTGTGTATATTAATTCAAAAGCTATCGTTAACGGTTCAATTTCTACGTCAAAGTGTATGGGGTTATTGTTGAATAAATATATTATTTTATACTAAGCTATGTATATTTGGAATTACACATGCATACTAATAAATGCAACCGTTCTATGTAAATGACATCTTGAATATTAAATGTCAATAAAATACTTACTTCCGTTTTTTCTAACCATACAGAAAACACGCGTTTTCTTACAACTATAACTTTTTAATATAATCTGCGCAACAGGTTATGGGCCGACACTTAGTTGTATTAAATTAAGAATTCGTTTGTGTTATTGCGCTTAGCAAATTATAATTTGTCACCGTTGCTGAATAATTGGATTTTAGCTGGTAAAATGAGCCACAGTACATTAACATTCCCATTCGAAAAACTTCGTGGTAGAGAGAATTTTGACGTGTGGAAGCAACAGGCCAAGTCATACCTGGTCATTAAGGGACTATGGAAAACAATTGACCCTGGACTGAGCGCGAATGCGACTGCAGCTGAGAAAGATGCTGATTGTCGTGCATCTGCGGAAATTTATCTGATGCTAGATCCAAGCAACTTTGGAATTATTGCTCAAAAGGGCACTGCAAAAGACGCATGGGATAGTTTAATGGAAGCATATGAAGATAAAGGTCTTACTAGGAAGGTTGAACTGTTAAAGCAACTGGTTCAATTAAAGTTATCAGATTTTCCATCCATGCAAGAGTACATCAATGCTATGGTACTCACATCAATAAAAGTGAAAACAGCTGGACTCGAACTTGATGATGAGTTAATTGCATCGCTGTTATTAGCCGGGTTACCTAATGAATTTAAGTCACTAGTATTAGCTGTTGAAAATTCCAAAAAAGTGCTGACAGTTGACTCAATAAAATCGCTATTACTTCAAGATGCAAAATTTGATACACAAAGCAATGAAGAAAAAGCTCTATACTCAGGTAACAAAAACAACAGGCATAAAGCAAAAAAATATTTCTGCCATGCATGCAAGCAGCCTGGTCATTTCGCTAAGAACTGTCGGAACAAAACAAAAAAAGTAAATGATCAAGTTCTGCTGGCCTCGCTGTGTACAAACACAAAAAACGCAACTGACTGGCACATTGACTCAGGCGCGACCAACCATATGACTTGCAGTGAAAAAAATCTTCACAACAGAAGACCTACACCAAACAAAGCAATAACAATTGCAGACAACAACAAGTTAAACGTCGAATGTGTTGGTGATTTAGAATTTTCGGTAATGACAAACAACGAAAATAGAATACTTACTGTGAAAAATGTTGAATATGTGCCGAATTTATGCACTAATCTCCTTTCAGTCAGCCAGATGGCGTTAAATGGAAAAAAAATTGTTTTCGAAGGTAATTTCTGCAAAATACTTAATAAAAACAACACAGTAGTCGCTTCTGCAAAATTGATTGATGGGCTTTATAAATTAAATTGTCAACAAGTTGAGAATAGAAACAAGTGTGCATTTGTTGCTGTGGATTACAATTTATGGCACAGAAGACTTGGGCATGTAAGCAACAAACTGATGTCTGCTACAGGCGTAATGAATGGTGTGACATTTAATTCGGCTGATAATCATAAGTGTGTCGTGTGCATTAAAGGCAAACAAGCCAAATCGCCATTCAACCTTAGCGAGAGTTATGCGACTAACGTTTTGGAAGTTGTCCATACAGACATCATGGGTCCATTTCAAGTACCATCACATGCTGGTGCACGTTATTTACTAACATTTGTTGACGACTACACACGCAAAGTGTTTGCTATTCCAATCAAATCGAAATCCGAAGTGTATGAAGAATTTATAAAATTCAAGAACTTCGTTGAAAATCAATGTGGCAAAAGCATTAAAATATTACGTTCAGACAACGGGACCGAGTATGTGAACGGCCCGTTCAAGAAATATACTGCGAAATGTGGAATTTTGCATCAAACAACAACACCGTACACGCCTGAACAGAATGGCGTGGCAGAGCGAATGAACCGCACACTAATGGAGTGGATTCGATGTATGCTTTTAGATGCTGGCCTTGAAGACAAGTTTTGGGCTGAAGCAGCGAATACGGCAGCATATATATTAAACCGCATAGCTCGTAACTCAAAAAATGCTAGCCCTGAAGAACTTTGGTCAGGCAAGAAACCAAATATAAAACATTTGCGAGTATTTGGGTGCAAAGCCTTAGCACTCATACCAAAACAAAAAAGGGGAAGCAAGTTGGCCCCGAAATCTATTGAAAGCACATTTGTAGGTTACAGTGAAACTGCTAAAGCGTATAGGCTGTTTAACCCACTAA
Organism: Eurosta solidaginis; assembly: GCF_040869045.1. Lineage (NCBI taxonomy): Eukaryota > Metazoa > Arthropoda > Insecta > Diptera > Tephritidae > Eurosta > Eurosta solidaginis. The sequence continues at coordinate 98,929 of NW_027137084.1, read as the reverse complement.
CAAAAACAATTATCATCAGTCGCGATGTTACGTTCCTTGAGAATGAAAAACAAATCTCTTTAGCGCTGCCTAAAAATAACTACGTTTATGATCTAAGAGAAAATTCGAACGAAACTGTTGCCGATTCAGAGGGAAGTGCTGAAAATATTGAATCGTCATCAGCAAGTTATTCAGAAGAAGAAGGTGCCACAACACAAAGTAGTAATGCTGATGCAAGTGGCATTTTAGAATCCATTGATGAGAGCAGCTATGAGGAAGATGCCAACGACAAAACATATGTGCCGGAAGCTAACATCTCTTTAGCTGATATGGAGTTACGTAGATCTGAACGACTTAATAGTAAGTCATGTACTTCCAATAATTTTTGTGCATTGAGTTTTGTTCTTAAAGAGCCGCAAACAGTAGAAGAAGCTTTATCGCTAGAAAATGCAAACGAATGGAAGTCAGCTATGGAAGATGAAATGGCTTCGCACATGGCTAACCAGACTTGGGATCTTACCACACTACCTCCAGGAAAGACAGTTATAAAAAGTAAATGGGTTTTTAAAACCAAAGTGAATGCTGATGGCGAAGCAGTTCGACACAAGGCGAGACTTGTCGTAAAGGGATATAGTCAAAAAAAGGGAATCGACTACGAAGAAACCTATGCGGCGGTCGTAAGGTATACATCGCTTAGATTCCTTTTAGCTTTATCGGCCAAGTTCAATTTGATTATACACCAAATGGATGCTGTCACCGCATTTTTAAATGGAAATTTAAAGGAGGAGCTATATATGACACAACGTATTGGTTTTGATGACAATTCCGGAAGGGTCTGCAAGCTTCGCAAGTCAATATATGGCTTAAAACAATCAAGTCGAGTTTGGAACGAAAAACTCAACCGCGTACTACTGAGCTTTGGGCTTCACAGAAGTGAAGTGGATCAATGCATCTACCATGCCAATCGGAAAGATAAATTATTCTTTGTGGCTATATATGTAGATGATGTACTGATATTCAGCAACGAAATTGATAAGATCATGAAACTAAAAGAGAGTCTAATGAAGATGTTTCAAATGAAAGACATTGGCGAAGCTAAGTCAGTTTTAGGCATGAGAGTTACACGCGACAATAGCGGCATAAAGATTGATCAGTCGGCATATATCGCCGATGTTTTAAAGCGTTTTGGCATGGATACATGTAATCCAATATCCACACCGATCGATACAAATCAAAAGTTGACATCTGAAATGTGTCCGAAGTCTGACTCCGAACGAAAGGCGATGGCTAACGTGCCGTACATGCAGGCGGTAGGGTGTCTCTTATACGCTGCACAGATTACTATACCGGACATCTGCTATGCAGTGAATATTTTAAGTCGCTTCACCTCTAACCCCGGTCAGGCACATTGGACAGCACTGAAACGAATAATGCGTTACCTGCAAGGCACCATAAACAAGTGTTTGTTATACAGAAAAGACTCTGAAGAAATTACTGGCTTCTGTGATGCAGATTGGGCTGGTGACATCGACAGCAGACGATCCACTTCTGGGTACATCTTTATGTATCAAGGTGGCGCAATCTCCTGGTCAACAAAGCGTTAACAAACTGTAGCACTTTCAACCACAGAAGCAGAATTGATGTCAATGGTCTGTGCTATTCAAGAGTCTATATGGCTTAAGCGATTACAAAACGAACTAGTTCAAAGCGAACCGAAGACTATGGTGGTTTTTTGTGACAACAAAAGCGCAATGTTCATAGCAGCTAACAATTCATTTTCTGCGCGCACAAAACATGTAAATATTAAAGCAAAGTTCATTCAAGAAAAAATTGAAAGCGGTGGAATTAAACTTGAATATATTACTTCTGAGAATATGTTGGCGGATACTTTAACGAAGGCCGTAACCGCAACCAAAATTAATTTTTTCTTGAACGAAGTTGGCTTAAAGTAATTTTACGCCCATTTGTATAAAATATATATTCCGGAAGGGTGTTGAATAAATATATTATTTTATACTAAGCTATGTATATTTGGAATTACACATGCATACTAATAAATGCAACCGTTCTATGTAAATGACATCTTGAATATTAAATGTCAATAAAATACTTACTTCCGTTTTTTCTAACCATACAGAAAACACGCGTTTTCTTACAACTATAACTTTTTAATATAATCTGCGCAACAGTTATCCGACTAAAAGGATTAATGTCCATATCTATTGTGGGTGGGGTTAACCGACTAAAAGGGATAAGTGTCCATATCTATTGAACCAAGCAAGATAGAATCGAATTTATTTTTGCAGATGGTAGGTTTTTATGTGTATATTAATCCACAAGCTGATCCAAGATTCTATCGCTAACGGTTCAATTTCTACGTCATACTGGGTCGGGTTAACCGACTAAAAGGGATAAGTGTCCATATCTATTGAACCAAGCAAGATAGAATCGAATTTTTTTTTTTGCAGATGATAGGTTTTTATGTGTATATTAATTCAAAAGCTGATACAAGGTTCTATCGTTAACGGTTCAATTTCTACGTCAAAGTGGATCGGGTTATCCGACTAAAAGGGATAAGTGTCCATATCTATTGTGGGTGGGGTTAACCGACTAAAAGGGATAAGCGTCCATATCTATTGAACCAAGCAAGACAGAATCGATTTTATTTTTGCAGATGATAGGTTTTTATGTGTATATTAATTCAAAAGCTGATACAAGGTCCTATCGTTAACGGTTCAATTTCTACGTCAAAGTGGATGGGGTTATCCGACTATATGGGATAAGTGTCCATATCTATTGTGGGTGGGGTTAACCGACTAAAAGGGATAAGTGTCCATATCTATTGAACCAAGCAAGACAGAATCGATTTTATTTTTGCAGATGATAGGTTTTTATGTGTATATTAATTCAAAAGCTGATACAAGGTTCTATCGTTAACGGTTCAATTTCTACGTCAAAGTTGATGGGGTTATCCGACTAAAAGGGATAAGTGTCCATATCTATTGTGGGTGGGGTTAACCGACTAAAAGGGATAAGTGTCCATATCTATTGAACCAAGCAAGAGAGAATCGATTTTATTTTTGCAGATGATAGGTTTTTATGTGTATATTAATTCAAAAGCTGATACAAGGTTATGTAGTTAACGGTTCAATTTCTACGTCAAAGTGGATGGGGTTATCCGACTAAAAGGGATAAGTGTCCATATCTATTGTGGGTGGGGTTAACCGACTAAAAGGGATAAGTGTCCACATCTATTGAACCAAGCAAGGCAGAATCGATTTTATTTTTACAGATGATAGGTTTTTATATGTATATTAATTCAAAAGTTCATACAAGGTTCTATCGTTAACGGTTCAATTTCTACGTCAAAGTGGATGGGGTTATCCGACTAAAAGGGATAAGTGTCCATATCTATTGTGGGTGGGGTTAACCGACTAAAAGGGATAAGTGTCCATATCTATTGAACCAAGCAAGATAGAATCGATTTTGTTTTTGCAGATGAAAGGTTTTTATGTGTACATTAATTCAAAAGCTGATACAAGGTTCTATCGTTAACGGTTCAATTTCTACGTCAAAGTGGATGGGGTTATCCGACTAAAAGGGATAAGTGTCCATATCTATTGTGGGTGGGGTTAACCGACTAAAAGGGATAAGTGTCCACATCTATTGAACCAAGCAAGGCAGAATCGATTTTATTTTTACAGATGATAGGTTTTTATATGTATATTAATTCAAAAGTTCATACAAGGTTCTATCGTTAACGGTTCAATTTCTACGTCAAAGTGGATGGGGTTATCCGACTAAAAGGGATAAGTGTCCATATCTATTGTGGGTGGGGTTAACCGACTAAAAGGGATAAGTATCCATATCTATTGAACCAAGCAAGATAGAATCGAATTTATTTTTGCAGATGGTAGGTTTTTATGTATATATTAATCCACAAGCTGATCCAAGGTTCTATCGCTACCGGTTCAATTTCTACGTCATACTGGGTCGGGTTAACCGACTAAAAGGGATAAGTTTCCATATCTATTGAACCAAGCAAGATAGAAGCGATTTTGTTTTTGCAGATGATAGGTTTTTATGTGTATATTAATTCAAAAGCTGATACAAGGTTCTATCGTTAACGGTTCAATTTCTACATCAAAGTGGACGGGGTTAACCGACTAAAAGGGATAAGTGTCCATATCTATTGTGGGTGGGGTTAACCGACTAAAAGGGATAAGTGTCCATATCTATTAAACCAAGCAAGATAGAATCGATTTTGTTTTTGAGATGATAGGTTTTTATGTGTATATTGATCCACAAGCTGATCTAAGGTTCTATCGTTAACGGTTCAATTTCTACGTTTAGTGGTTGGGGTTAACCGACTAAAAGGGATAAGTGTCCATATCTATTAAACCAAGCAAGATAGAATCGATTTTGTTTTTGAGATGATAGGTTTTTATGTGTATATTGATCCACAAGCTGATCCAAGGTTCTATCGCTAACGGTTCAATTTCTACGTTGTACTGGGTGGGGTTAACCGACTAAAAGGGATAAGTGTCCATATCTATTGAACCAAGTAAGATAGATTTATTTTTGCATATGATAGGGTTTTATGTGTATATTAATCCACAAGCTGATCCAAAGCTCTATCTTTAATGGTTCAATTTCTACGTCATAGTGGGTGGGGTTAACCGACTAAAAGGGATAAGTATACAAATCTATTGAACCAAGCAAGATAGAATCGAATTTATTTTTGCAGATGGTAGTTTTTATGTGTATATTAATCCACAAGCTGATCCAAGGTTCTATCGCTAACGGTTCAATTTCTACGTTATACTGGGTGGGGTTAACCGACTAAAGGGATAAGTGTCCATATCTATTGAACCAAGCAAAATAGAATCGATTTTGTTTTTGCAGATGATAGGGTTTTATGTGTATCTTAATCCACAAGCTGACCCAAGGTTCTACCGCTAACGGTTCAATTTCTACGTCATACTGGGTGGGGTTAGCCGACTAATAGGGATAAGTGTCCATATCTATTGAACCAAGCAAGGTAGGATCCAATTTATTTTTGCAGATGGTAGGTTTTTATGTGTATATTAATCCACAAGCTGACCCAAGGTTCTATCGCTAACGGTTCAATTTCTACGTTATACTGGGTGGGGTTAACCGACTAAAAGGGATAAGTGTCCATATCTATTGAACCAAGCAAGACAGAATCGATTTTATTTTTGCAGATGATAGGTTTTTATGTGTATATTAATTCAAAAGCTGATACAAGGTTCTATCGTTAGCGGTTCAATTTCTACGTCAAAGTGGATGGGGTTATCCGACTAAAAGGGATAAGTGTCCATATCTATTGTGGTTGGGGTTAACCGACTAAAAGGGATAAGTGTCCATATCTATTGAACCAAGCAAGATAGAATCGAATTTATTTTTGCAGATGGTAGGTTTTTATGTGTATATTAATCCACAAGCTGGTCCAAGGTTCTATCGCTAACGGTTCAATTTCTACGTTATACTGGGTGGGGTTAACCGACTAAAAGGAATAATGTCCATATCTATTGAACCAAGCAAGACAGAATCGATTTTATTTTTGCAGATGATAGGTTTTTATGTGTATATTAATTCAAAAGCTGATACAAGGTTCTATCGTTAGCGGTTCAATTTCTACGTCAAAGTGGATGGGGTTATCCGACTAAAATGGATAAGTGTCCATATCTATTGTGGGTCGGGTTAACCGACTAAAAGGGATAAGTGTCCATATCTATTGAACCAAGCAAGATAGAATCGATTTTGTTTTTGCAGATGATAGGTTTTTATGTGTATATTAATTCAAAAGCTGATACAAGGTTCTATCGTTAACGGTACAATTTCTACGTCAAAGTGGATGGGGTTATCCGACTAAAAGGGATAAGTGTCCATATCTATTGTGGGTGGGGTTAACCGACTAAAAGGGATAAGTGTCCATATCTATTGAACCAAGCAAGACAGAATCGATTTTATTTTTGCAGATGGTAGGTTTTTATGTGTATATTAATCCGCAAACTGATCCAAGGTTCTATCGTTAACGGTTCAATTTCTACGTCATACTGGGTGGGGTTAACCGACTAAAAGGGATAAGTGTCCATATCTATTGAACCAAGCAAGACAGAATCGATTTTATTTTTGCAGATGATAGGGTTTTATGTGTATATTAATCCACAAGCAAATCCAAGGTTCTATCGCTAACGGTTCAATTTCTACGTCATACTGGGTGGGGTTAACCGACTAATAGGGATAAGTATCCATATCTATTGAACCAAGCAAGGTAGAATCGAATTTATTTTTGCAGATGGTAGGTTTTGATGTGCATATTAATCCACAAGCTGATCCAAGGTTCTATCGCTAACGGTTCAATTTCTACGTCAAACTGGGTGGGGTTAACCGACTAAAAGGGATAAGTGTCCATATCTATTGAACCAAGCAAGACAGAATCGATTTTATTTTTGCAGATGGTAGGTTTTTATGTGTATATTAATCCGCAAGCTGATCCAAGGTTCTATCGTTAACGGTTCAATTTCTACGTCATACTGGGTGGGGTTAACCGACTAAAAGGGATAAGTGTCCATATCTATTGAACCAAGCAAGACAGAATCGATTTTATTTTTGCAGATGGGAGGTTTTTATGTGTATATTAATCCACAAGCTGATACAAGGTTCTATCGCTAACGGTTCAATTTCCACGTCATACTGGGTGGGGTTATCCGACTAAAATGGATAAGTGTCCATATCTATTGAACCAAGCAAGATAGAATCGATTTTATTTTTGCAGATTATAGGTTTTTATGTGTATATTAATCCGCAAGCTGATCCAAGGTTCTATCGTTAATGTTTCAATTTCAACGTTATAGTGGTTGGGGTTAACCGACTAAAAGGGATGAGTGTCCATATCTATTGAACCAAGCAAGATAGAATCGATTTTGTTTTTGCAGATGATAGGTTTTTATGTGTATATTAATCCACAGGCTGATCCATGGTTCTATCGTTAACGGTTCAATTTCTACGTCAAAGTGGATGGGGTTATCCGACTAAAAGGGATAAGTGTCCATATCTATTGTGGGTGGGGTTAACCGACTAAAAGGGATAAGTGTCCATATCTATTGAACCAAGCAAGACAGAATCGATTTTATTTTTGCAGATGATAGGTTTTTATGTGTATATTAATTCAAAAGCTATCGTTAACGGTTCAATTTCTACGTCAAAGTGGATGGGGTTATCCGACTAAAAGGGATAAGTGTCCATATCTATTGTGGGTGGGGTTAACCGACTAAAAGGGATAAGTGTCCATATCTATTGAACCAAGCAAGATAGAATCGAATTTATTTTTGCAGATGGTAGGTTTTTATGTGTATATTAATCCACAAGCTGATCCAAGATTCTATCGCTAACGGTTCAATTTCTACGTCATACTGGGTCGGGTTAACCGACTAAAAGGGATAAGTGTCCATATCTATTGAACCAAGCAAGATAGAATCGAATTTTTTTTTGCAGATGATAGGTTTTTATGTGTATATTAATTCAAAAGCTGATACAAGGTTCTATCGTTAACGGTTCAATTTCTACGTCAAAGTGGATCGGGTTATCCGACTAAAAGGGATAAGTGTCCATATCTATTGTGGGTGGGGTTAACCGACTAAAAGGGATAAGCGTCCATATCTATTGAACCAAGCAAGACAGAATCGATTTTATTTTTGCAGATGATAGGTTTTTATGTGTATATTAATTCAAAAGCTGATACAAGGTTCTATCGTTAACGGTTCAATTTCTACGTCAAAGTGGATGGGGTTATCCGACTATAAGGGATAAGTGTCCATATCTATTGTGGGTGGGGTTAACCGACTAAAAGGGATAAGTGTCCATATCTATTGAACCAAGCAAGACAGAATCGATTTTATTTTTGTAGATGATAGGTTTTTATGTGTATATTAATTCAAAAGCTGATACAAGGTTCTATCGTTAACGGTTCAATTTCTACGTCAAAGTGGATGGGGTTATCCGACTAAAAGGGATAAGTGTCCATATCTATTGTGGGTGGGGTTAACCGACTAAAAGGGATAAGTGTCCATATCTATTGAACCAAGCAAGAGAGAATCGATTTTATTTTTGCAGATGATAGGTTTTTATGTGTATATTAATTCAAAAGCTGATACAAGGTTATGTCGTTAACGGTTCAATTTCTACGTCAAAGTGGATGGGGTTATCCGACTAAAAGGGATAAGTGTCCATATCTATTGTGGGTGGGGTTAACCGACTAAAAGGGATAAGTGTCCATATCTATTGAACCAAGCAAGATAGAATCGATTTTGTTTTTGCAGATGAAAGGTTTTTATGTGTACATTAATTCAAAAGCTGATACAAGGTTCTATCGTTAACGGTTCAATTTCTACGTCAAAGTGGATGGGGTTATCCGACTAAAAGGGATAAGTGTCCATATCTATTGTGGGTGGGGTTAACCGACTAAAAGGGATAAGTGTCCACATCTATTGAACCAAGCAAGGCAGAATCGATTTTATTTTTACAGATGATAGGTTTTTATATGTATATTAATTCAAAAGTTCATACAAGGTTCTATCGTTAACGGTTCAATTTCTACGTCAAAGTGGATGGGGTTATCCGACTAAAAGGGATAAGTGTCCATATCTATTGTGGGTGGGGTTAACCGACTAAAAGGGATAAGTATCCATATCTATTGAACCAAGCAAGATAGAATCGAATTTATTTTTGCAGATGGTAGGTTTTTATGTATATATTAATCCACAAGCTGATCCAAGGTTCTATCGCTACCGGTTCAATTTCTACGTCATACTGGGTCGGGTTAACCGACTAAAAGGGATAAGTTTCCATATCTATTGAACCAAGCAAGATAGAAGCGATTTTGTTTTTGCAGATGATAGGTTTTTATGTGTATATTAATTCAAAAGCTGATACAAGGTTCTATCGTTAACGGTTCAATTTCTACATCAAAGTGGACGGGGTTAACCGACTAAAAGGGATAAGTGTCCATATCTATTGTGGGTGGGGTTAACCGACTAAAAGGGATAAGTGTCCATATCTTTTAAACCAAGCAAGATAGAATCGATTTTGTTTTTGAGATGATAGGTTTTTATGTGTATATTGATCCACAAGCTGATCTAAGGTTCTATCGTTAACGGTTCAATTTCTACGTTTAGTGGTTGGGGTTAACCGACTAAAAGGGATAAGTGTCCATATCTATTGAACCAGGCAAGGCAGAATAGATTTTATTTTTGCAGATGGTAGGCTTTTATGTGTATATTGATCCACAAGCTGATCCAAGGTTCTATCGCTAACGGTTCAATTTCTACGTTGTACTGGGTGGGGTTAACCGACTAAAAGGGATAAGTGTCCATATCTATTGAACCAAGTAAGATAGATTTATTTTTGCATATGATAGGGTTTTATGTGTATATTAATCCACAAGCTGATCCAAAGCTCTATCTTTAATGGTTCAATTTCTACGTCATAGTGGGTGGGGTTAACCGACTAAAAGGGATAAGTATACAAATCTATTGAACCAAGCAAGATAGAATCGAATTTAATTTTGCAGATGGTAGTTTTTATGTGTATATTAATCCACAAGCTGATCCAAGGTTCTATCGCTAACGGTTCAATTTCTACGTTATACTGGGTGGGGTTAACCGACTAAAGGGATAAGTGTCCATATCTATTGAACCAAGCAAGATAGAATCGATTTTGTTTTTGCAGATGATAGGGTTTTATGTGTATCTTAATCCACAAGCTGACCCAAGGTTCTACCGCTAACGGTTCAATTTCTACGTCATACTGGGTGGGGTTAGCCGACTAATAGGGATAAGTGTCCATATCTATTGAACCAAGCAAGCTAGGATCCAATTTATTTTTGCAGATGGTAGGTTTTTATGTGTATATTAATCCACAAGCTGACCCAAGGTTCTATCGCTAACGGTTCAATTTCTACGTTATACTGGGTGGGGTTAACCGACTAAAAGGGATAAGTGTCCATATCTATTGAACCAAGCAAGACAGAATCGATTTTATTTTTGCAGATGATAGGTTTTTATGTGTATATTAATTCAAAAGCTGATACAAGGTTCTATCGTTAGCGGTTCAATTTCTACGTCAAAGTGGATGGGGTTATCCGACTAAAAGGGATAAGTGTCCATATCTATTGTGGGTGGGGTTAACCGACTAAAAGGGATAAGTGTCCATATCTATTGAACCAAGCAAGATAGAATCGAATTTATTTTTGCAGATGGTAGGTTTTTATGTGTATATTAATCCACATGCTGGTCCAAGGTTCTATCGCTAGCGGTTCAATTTCTACGTTATACTGGGTGGGGTTAACCGACTAAAAGGGATAATGTCCATATCTATTGAACCAAGCAAGACAGAATCGATTTTATTTTTGCAGATGATAGGTTTTTATGTGTATATTAATTCAAAAGCTGATACAAGGTTCTATCGTTAGGGGTTCAATTTCTACGTCAAAGTGGATGGGGTTATCCGACTAAAATGGATAAGTGTCCATATCTATTGTGGGTCGGGTTAACCGACTAAAAGGGATAAGTGTCCATATCTATTGAACCAAGCAAGATAGAATCGATTTTGTTTTTGCAGATGATAGGTTTTTATGTGTATATTAATTCAAAAGCTGATACAAGGTTCTATCGTTAACGGTACAATTTCTACGTCAAAGTGGATGGGGTTATCCGACTAAAAGGGATAAGTGTCCATATCTATTGTGGGTGGGGTTAACCGACTAAAAGGGATAAGTGTACATATCTATTGAACCAAGCAAGACAGAATCGATTTTATTTTTGCAGATGATAGGTTTTTATGTGTATACTAATTCAAAAGCTGATACAAGGTTCTATCGTTAACGGTTCATTTTCTACGTCAAAGTGGATGGGGTTATCCGACTAAAAGGGATAAGTGTCCATATCTATTGTGGGTGGGGTTAACCGACTAAAAGGGATAAGTGTCCATATCTATTGAACCAAGCACGACAGAATCGATTTTATTTTTGCAGATGATAGGTTTTTATGTGTATATTAATTCAAAAGCTGATACAAGGTTCTATCGTTAACGGTTCAATTTCTACGTCAAAGTGGATGGGGTTATCCGACTAAAAGGGATAAGTGTCCATATCTATTGTGGGTGGGGTTAACCGACTAAAAGGGATAAGTGTCCATATCTATTGAACCAAGCAAGACAGAATCGATTTTATTTTTGCAGATGATAGGTTTTTATGTGTATACTAATTCAAAAGCTGATACAAGGTTCTATCGTTAACGGTTCAATTTCTACGTCAAAGTGGATGGGGTTATCCGACTAAAAGGGATAAGTGTCCATATCTATTGTGGGTGGGTTAACCGACTAAAAGGGATAAGTGTCCATATCTATTGAACCAAGCAAGATAGAATCGAATTTATTTTTGCAGATGGTAGGTTTTTATGTGTATATTAATCCACAAGCTGATACAAGGTTCTATCGCTAACGGTTCAATTTCTACGTCATACTGGGACGGGTTAACCGACTAAAAGGGATAAGTGTCCATATCTATTGAACCAAGCAAGATAGAATCGATTTTATTTTGGCAGATGTTAGGTTTTTATGTGTATATTAATTCAAAAGCTGATACAAGGTTCTATCGTTAACGGTTCAATTTCTACGTCAAAGTGGATGGGGTTATCCGACTAAAAGGGATAAATGTCCATATCTATTGTGGGTGGGGTTAACCGACTAAAAGGGATAAGTGTCCACATCTATTGAACCAAGCGAGACAGAATCGATTTTATTTTTGCAGATGATAGGTTTTTATGTGTACATTAATTCAAAAGCTGATACAAGGTTCTATCGTTAACGGTTCAATTTCTACGTCAAAGTGTGGATGGGGTTATCCGACTAAAAGGGATAAGTGTCCATATCTATTGTGGGTGGGGTTAACCGACTAAAAGGGACAAGTGTCCATATCTATTGAACCAAGCAAGACAGAATCGATTTTTTTTTGCAGATGATAGGTTTTTATGTGTATATTAATTCAAAAGCTGATACAAGGTTCTATCGTTAACGGTTCAATTTCTACGTCATACTGGGTGGGGTTAACCGACTAATAGGGATAAGTGTCCATATCTATTGAACCAAGCAAGGTAGGATCGAATTTTTTTTGCAGATGGTAGGTTTTTATGTGTATATTAATCCACAAGCTGATCCAAGGTTCTATCGCTAACGGTTCAATTTCTACGTTATACTGGGTGGGTTTAACCGACTAAAAGGGATAAGTGTCCATATCTATTGAACCAAGCAAGACAGAATCGATTTTATTTTTGCAGATGATAGGTTTTTATGTGTATATTAATTCAAAAGCTGATACAAGGTTCTATCGTTAACGGTTCAATTTCTACGTCATACTGGGTGGGGTTAACCGACTAATAGGGATAAGTGTCCATATCTATTGAACCAAGCAAGGCAGGATCGAATTTTTTTTTGCAGATGGTAGGTTTTTATGTGTATATTAATTCAAAAGCTGATCCAAGGTTCTATCGCTAACGGTTCAATTTCTACGTTATACTGGGTGGGGTTAACCGACTAAAAGGATTAAGTGTCCATATCTATTGAACCAAGCAAGACAGAACCGATTTTATTTTTGCAGATGGTAGGTTTTTATGTGTATATTAATTCAAAAGCTGATCCAAGGTTCTATCGCTAACGGTTCAATTTCTACGTTATACTGGGTGGGGTTAACCGACTAAAAGGGATAAGTGTCCATATCTATTGAACCAAGCGAGACAGAATCGATTTTATTTATGCAGATGATAGGTTTTTATGTGTATATTAATTCAAAAGCTGATACAAGGTTCTATCGTTAACGGTTCAATTTCTACGTCAAAGTGTGAATGGGGTTATCCGACTAAAAGGGATAAGTGTCCATATCTATTGTGGGTGGGGTTAACCGACTAAAAGGGACAAGTGTCCATATCTATTGAACCAAGAAAGACAGAATCAATTTTTTTTGCTGATGATAGGTTTTTATGTGTATATTAATTCAAAAGCTGATACAAGGTTCTATCGCTAACGGTTCAATTTCTACGTTATACTGGGGGGGTTAACCGACTAAAAGGGATAAGTGTCCATATCTATTGAACCAAGCGAGACAGAATCGATTTTATTTTTGCAGATGATAGGTTTTTATGTGTATATTAATTCAAAAGCTGATACAAGGTTCTATCGTTAACGGTTCAATTTCTACGTCAAAGTGTGAATGGGGTTATCCGACTAAAAGGGATAAGTGTCCATATCTATTGTGGGTGGGGTTAACCGACTAAAAGGGACAAGTGTCCATATCTATTGAACCAAGAAAGACAGAATCGATTTTTTTTTGCTGATGATAGGTTTTTATGTGTATATTAATTCAAAAGCTGATACAAGGTTCTATCGCTAACGGTTCAATTTCTACGTTATACTGGGTGGGGTTAACCGACTAAAAGGGATAAGTGTCCATATCTATTGAACCAAGCAAGACAAAATCGATTTTATTTTTGCAGATGATAGGTTTTTATGTGTATATTAATTCAAAAGCTGATACAAGGTTCTATCGTTAACGGTTCAATTTCTACGTCAAAGTGGATGGGGTTATCCGACTAAAAGGGATAAGTGTCCATATCTATTGTGGGTGGGGTTAACCGACTAAAAGGGATAAGTGTCCATATCTATTGAACCAAGCAAGATAGAATCGAATTTATTTTTGCAGATGGTAGGTTTTTATGTGTATATTAATCCACAAGCGATTTGTTTTTGCAGACGATAGGTTTTTATGTGTATATTAATTCAAAAGCTGATACAAGGTTCTATCGTTAACGGTTCAATTTCTACGTCAAAGTGGATGGGGTTATCCGACTAAAGGGATAAGTGTACATATCTATTGTGGGTGGGGTTAACCGACTAAAAGGGATAAGTGTCCATATCTATTGAACCAAGCAAGACAGAATCAATTTTATTTTTGCAGATGATAGATTTTTATGTGTATATTAATTCAAAAGCTGATAAAAGGTTCTATCGTTAACGGTTCAATTTCTACGTCAAAGTGGATGGGGTTATCCGACTAAAAGGGATAAGTATCCATATCTATTGTGGGTGGGGTTAACCGACTAAAAGGGATAAGTGTCCATATCTATTGAACCAAGCAAGACAGAATCGATTTTATTTTTGCAGATGATAGGTTTTTATGTGTATATTAATTCAAAAGCTGATACAAGGTTCTATCGTTAACGGTTCAATTTCTACGTCAAAGTGGATGGGGTTATCCGACTAAAAGGGATAAGTGTCCATATCTATTGTGGGTGGGGTTAACCGACTAAAAGGGATAAGTGTCCATATCTATTGAACCAAGCAAGATAGAATCGAATTTATTTTGCAGATGGTAGGTTTTTATGTGTATATTAATCCACAAGCTGATCCAAGGTTCTATCGCTAACGGTTCAATTTCTACGTCATACTGGGTCGGGTTAACCGACTAAAAGGGATAAGTGTCCATATCTATTGAACCAAGCAAGATAGAATCGATTTTGTTTTTGCAGATGATAGGTTTTTATGTGTATATTAATTCAAAAGCTGATACAAGGTTCTATCGTTAACGGTTCAATTTCTACGTCAAAGTGGATGGGGTTATCCGACTAAAAGGGATAAGTGTCCATATCTATTGTGGGTGGGGTTATCCGACTAAAAGGGATAAGTGTCCATATCTATTGAACCAAGCAAGACAGAATCGATTTTATTTTTGCAGATGATAGGTTTTTATGTGTATATTAATTCAAAAGCTGATACAAGGTTCTATCGTTAACGGTTCAATTTCTACGTCAAAGTGTGGATGGGGTTATCCGACTAAAAGGGATAAGTGTCCATATCTATTGTAGGTGGGGTTAACCGACTAAAAGGGATAAGTGTCCATATCTATTGAACCAAGCAAGACAGAATCGATTTTATTTTTGCAGATGATAGGTTTTTATGTGTATATTAATTCAAAAGCTGATACAAGGTTCTATCGTTAACGGTTCAATTTCTACGTCAAAGTGGATGGGGTTATCCGACTAAAAGGGATAAGTGTCCATATCTATTGTGGGTGGGGTTAACCGACTAAAAGGGATAAGTGTCCATATCTATTGAACCAAGCAAGACAGAATCGATTTTATTTTTGCAGATGATAGGTTTTTATGTGTATATTAATTCAAAAGCTGATACAAGGTTATATCGTTAACGGTTCAATTTCTACGTCAAAGTGGATGGGGTTATCCGACTAAAAGGGATAAGTGTCCATATCTATTGTGGGTGGGGTTAACCGACTAAAAGTGATAAGTGTCCATATCTATTGAACCAAGCAAGACAGAATCGATTTTATTTTTGCAGATGATAGGTTTTTATGTGTATATTAATTCAAAAGCTGATACAAGGTTCTATCGTTAACGGTTCAATTTCTACGTCAAAGTGGATGGGGTTATCCGACTAAAAGGGATAAGTGTCCATATCTATTGTGGGTGGGGTTAACCGACTAAAAGGGATAAGTGTCCATATCTATTGAACCAAGCAAGACAGAATCGATTTTATTTTTGCAGATGATAGGTTTTTATGTGTATATTAATTCAAAAGCTGATACAAGGTTCTATCGTTAACGGTTCAATTTCTATGTCAAATTGTGGATGGGGTTATCCGACTAAAAGGGATAAGTGTCCATATCTATTGTGGGTGGGGTTAACCGACTAAAAGGGATAAGTGTCCATATCTATTGAACCAAGCAAGACAGAACCGATTTTGTTTTTGCAGATGATAGGTTTTTATGTGTATATTAATTCAAAAGCTGATACAAGGTTCTATCGTTAACGGTTCAATTTCTACGTCAAAGTGGATGGGGTTATCCGACTAAAAGGGATAAGTGTCCATATCTATTGTGGGTGGGGTTAACCGGCCAAAAGGGATAAGTGTCCATATCTATTGAACCAAGAAGACAGAATCGATTTTATTTTTGCAGATGTTATGTTTTTATGCGTATATTAATTCAAAAGCTGATACAAGGTTCTATCGTTAACGGTTCAATTTCTACGTCAAAGTGGATGGGGTTATCCGACTAAAAGGGATAAGTGTCCATATCTATTGTGGGTGGGGTTAACCGACTAAAAGGGATAAGTGTCCATATCTATTGAACCAAGCAAGACAGAATCGATTTTATTTTTGCAGATGATAGGTTTTTATGTGTATATTAATTCAAAAGCTGATACAAGGTTATATCGTTAACGGTTCAATTTCTACGTCAAAGTGGATGGGGTTATCCGACTAAAAGGGATAAGTGTCCATATCTATTGTGGGTGGGGTTAACCGACTAAAAGTGATAAGTGTCCATATCTATTGAACCAAGCAAGACAGAATCGATTTTATTTTTGCAGATGATAGGTTTTTATGTGTATATTAATTCAAAAGCTGATACAAGGTTCTATCGTTAACGGTTCAATTTCTACGTCAAAGTGGATGGGGTTGTCCGACTAAAAGGGATAAGTGTCCATATCTATTGTGGGTGGGGTTAACCGACTAAAAGGGATAAGTGTCCATATCTATTGAACCAAGCAAGACAGAATCGATTTTATTTTTGCAGATGATAGGTTTTTATGTGTATATTAATTCAAAAGCTGATACAAGGTTATATCGTTAACGGTTCAATTTCTACGTCAAAGTGGATGGGGTTATCCGACTAAAAGGGATAAGTGTCCATATCTATTGTGGGTGGGGTTAACCGACTAAAAGTGATAAGTGTCCATATCTATTGAACCAAGCAAGACAGAATCGATTTTATTTTTGCAGATGATAGGTTTTTATGTGTATATTAATTCAAAAGCTGATACAAGGTTCTATCGTTAACGGTTCAATTTCTACGTCAAAGTGGATGGGGTTATCCGACTAAAAGGGATAAGTGTCCATATCTATTGTGGGTGGGGTTAACCGACTAAAAGGGATAAGTGTCCATATCTATTGAACCAAGCAAGACAGAATCGATTTTATTTTTGCAGATGATAGGTTTTTATGTGTATATTAATTCAAAAGCTGATACAAGGTTCTATCGTTAACGGTTCAATTTCTATGTCAAATTGTGGATGGGGTTATCCGACTAAAAGGGATAAGTGTCCATATCTATTGTGGGTGGGGTTAACCGACTAAAAGGGATAAGTGTCCATATCTATTGAACCAAGCAAGACAGAACCGATTTTGTTTTTGCAGATGATAGGTTTTTATGTGTATATTAATTCAAAAGCTGATACAAGGTTCTATCATTAACGGTTCAATTTCTACGTCAAAGTGGATTGGGTTATCCGACTAAAAGGGATAAGTGTCCATATCTATTGTGGGTGGGGTTAACCGGCTAAAAGGGATAAGTGTCCATATCTATTGAACCAAGCAAGACAGAATCGATTTTATTTTTGCAGATGATAGGTTTTTATGTGTATATTAATTCAAAAGCTGATACAAGGTTCTATCGTTAACGGTTCAATTTCTACGTCAAAGTGGATGGGGTTATCCGACTAAAAGGGATAAGTGTCCATATCTATTGTGGGTGGGGTTAACCGGCTAAAAGGGATAAGTGTCCATATCTATTGAACCAAGAAGACAGAATCGATTTTATTTTTGCAGATGTTATGTTTTTATGCGTATATTAATTCAAAAGCTGATACAAGGTTCTATCGTTAACGGTTCAATTTCTACGTCAAAGTGGATGGGGTTATCCGACTAAAAGGGATAAGTGTCCATATCTATTGTGGGTGGGGTTAACCGACTAAAAGGGATAAGTGTCCATATCTATTGAACCAAGCAAGACAGAATCGATTTTATTTTTGCAGATGATAGGTTTTTATGTGTATATTAATTCAAAAGCTGATACAAGGTTATATCGTTAACGGTTCAATTTCTACGTCAAAGTGGATGGGGTTATCCGACTAAAAGGGATAAGTGTCCATATCTATTGTGGGTGGGGTTAACCGACTAAAAGTGATAAGTGTCTATATCTATTGAACCAAGCAAGACAGAATCGATTTTATTTTTGCAGATGATAGGTTTTTATGTGTATATTAATTCAAAAGCTGATACAAGGTTCTATCGTTAACGGTTCAATTTCTACGTCAAAGTGGATGGGGTTATCCGACTAAAAGGGATAAGTGTCCATATCTATTGTGGGTGGGGTTAACCGACTAAAAGGGATAAGTGTCCATATCTATTGAACCAAGCAAGACAGAATCGATTTTATTTTTGCAGATGATAGGTTTTTATGTGTATATTAATTCAAAAGCTGATACAAGGTTCTATCGTTAACGGTTCAATTTCTATGTCAAATTGTGGATGGGGTTATCCGACTAAAAGGGATAAGTGTCCATATCTATTGTGGGTGGGGTTAACCGACTAAAAGGGATAAGTGTCCATATCTATTGAACCAAGCAAGACAGAACCGATTTTGTTTTTGCAGATGATAGGTTTTTATGTGTATATTAATTCAAAAGCTGATACAAGGTTCTATCGTTAACGGTTCAATTTCTACGTCAAAGTGGATTGGGTTATCCGACTAAAAGGGATAAGTGTCCATATCTATTGTGGGTGGGGTTAACCGGCTAAAAGGGATAAGTGTCCATATCTATTGAACCAAGCAAGACAGAATCGATTTTATTTTTGCAGATGATAGGTTTTTATGTGTATATTAATTCAAAAGCTGATACAAGGTTCTATCGTTAACGGTTCAATTTCTACGTCAAAGTGGATGGGGTTATCCGAATAAAAGGGATAAGTGTCCATATCTATTGTGGGTGGGGTTAACCGGCTAAAAGGGATAAGTGTCCATATCTATTGAACCAAGAAGACAGAATCGATTTTATTTTTGCAGATGTTATGTTTTTATGCGTATATTAATTCAAAAGCTGATACAAGGTTCTATCGTTAACGGTTCAATTTCTACGTCAAAGTGGATGGGGTTATCCGACTAAAAGGGATAAGTGTCCATATCTATTGTGGGTGGGGTTAACCGACTAAAAGGGATAAGTGTCCATATCTATTGAACCAAGCAAGATAGAATCGAATTTATTTTTGCAGATGGTAGGTTTTTATGTTTATATTAATCCACAAGCTGATCCAAGGTTCTATCGCTAACGGTTCAATTTCTACGTCATATTGGGTCGGGTTAACCGACTAAAAGGGATAAGTTTCCATATCTATTGAACCAAGCAAGATAGAATCGATTTTGTTTTTGCAGATGATAGGCTTTTATGTGTATATTAATTCAAAAGCTGATACAAGGTTCTATCGTTAACGGTTCAATTTCTAAATCAAAGTGGATGGGGTTAACCGACTAAAAGGGATAAGTGTCCATATCTATTGTGGGTGGGGTTAAACGACTAAAAGGGATAAGTGTCCATATCTATTGAACCAAGCAAGATAGAATCGATTTTGTTTTTGGAGATGATAGGCTTTTATGTGTATATTGATCCACAAGCTGATCTAAGGTTCTATCGTTAACGGTTCAATTTCTACGTTTAGTGGTTTGGGTTAACCGACTAAAACGGATAAGTGTCCATATCTATTGAACCAGGCAAGACAGCATCGATTTTATTTTTGCAGATGGTAGGTTTTTATGTGTGTATTGATCCACAAGCTGATCCAAGGTTCTATCGCTAACGGTTCAATCTCTACGTTATACTGGGTGGGGTTAACCGACTAAAAGGGATAAGTGTCCATATCTATTGAACCAAGTAAGATAGAATCGATTTTATTTTTGCAGATGATAGGGTTTTATGTGTATATTAATCCACAAGCTGATCCAAGGCTCTATCTTTAATGGTTCAATTTCTACGTCATAGTGGGTGGGGTTAACCGACTAAAAGGGATAAGTATACAAATCTATTGAACCAAGCAAGATAGAATCGAATTTATTTTTGCAGATGGTAGTTTTTTATGTTTATATTAATCCACAAGCTGATCCAAGGTTCTACCGCTAACGGTTCAATTTCTACGTCATACTGGGTGGGGTTAACCGACTAATAGGGATAAGCGTCCATATCTATTGAACCAAGCAAGGTAGGATCGAATTTATTTTTGCAGATGGTAGGTTTTTATGTGTATATTAATCCACAAGCTGATCCAAGGTTCTATCGCTAACGGTTCAATTTCTACGTTATACTGGGTGGGGTTAACCGACTAAAAGGGTAAGTGTCCATAACTATTGAACCAAGCAAGATAGAATCGATTTTGTTTTTGCAGATGATAGGGTTTTATGTGTATATTAATCCACAAGCTGATCCAAGGTTCTATCGCTAACGGTTCAATTTCTACGTTATACTGGGTGGAGTAAACCGACTAAAAGGGATAAGTGTCCATATCTATTGAACCAAGCAAGACAGAATCGATTTTATTTTTGCAGATGATAGGTTTTTATGTGTATATTAATTCAAAAGCTGATACAAGGTTCTATCGTTAACGGTTCAATTTCTACGTTAAAGTGGATGGGGTTATCCGACTAAAAGGGATAAGTGTCCATATCTATTGTGGGTGGGGTTAACCGACTAAAAGGGATAAGTGTCCATATCTATTGAACCAAGCAAGATAGAATCGAATTTATTTTTGCAGATGGTAGGTTTTTATGTGTATATTAATCCACAACCTGGTCCAAGGTTCTATCGCTAACGGTTCAATTTCTACGTCATACTGGGTCGGGTTAACCGACTAAAAGGGATAAGTGTCCATATCTATTGTGGGTGGGGTTAACCGACTAAAAGTGATAAGTGTCCATATCTATTGAACCAAGCAAGATAGAAACGATTTTGTTCTTGCAGATGATAGGTTTTTATGTGTATATTAATCCACAAGCTGATACAAGGTTCTATCGTTAACGGTTCAATTTCTAGAATCGAATTTATTTTTGCAGATGGTAGGTTTTTATGTGTATATTAATCCACAAGCTGATACAAGGTTCTATCGTTAAGGGTTCAATTTCTAGAATCGAATTTATTTTTGCAGATGGTAGGTTTTTATATGTATATTAATCCACAAGCTGATCCAAGGTTCTATCGCTAACGGTTCAATTTCTACGTCATACTGGGTGGGGTTAACCGACTAAAACGGATAAGTCTCCATATCTATTGAACCAAGCAAGATAGAATCGATTTTTTTTGCAGATGATAGGTTTTTATGTGTATATTAATCCACAAGCTGATCCAAGGCTTTATCTTTAATGGCTCAATTTCTAGAATCGAATTTATTTTTGCAGATGGTAAGTTTTTATGTGTATATTAATCCGCAAGCTGATCCAAGGTTCTATCGCTAACGGTTCAATTTCTAGGTCATACTGGGTGGGGTTAACCGACTAAAAGGGATAAGTGTCCATATCTATTGAACCAAGCAAGATAGAATCGATTTTATTTTTGCAGATGATATTAATCCACAAGCTGATTCAAGGTTCTATCGTTAACGGTTCAATTTCTACGTCAAAGTGGGTGGGGTTAACCGACTAAAAGGGATAAGTCTCCATATATATTGAACCAAGCAAGACAGAATCGATTTTATTTCTGCAGATGGTAGGTTTTTATGTGTATATTAATACACAATCTGATCCAAGATTCTATCGCTAACGGTTCAATTTCTACGTCATACTGGGTGGGGTTATCCGACTAAAAGGGATAAGTGTCCATATCTATTGAACCAAGCAAGATAGAATCGATTTTATTTTTGCAGGTTATAGCTTTTTATGCGTATATTGATCCACAAGCTTATCCAAGGTTCTATCGCTAACGGTTCAATTTCTACGTTATAGTGGTTGGGGTTAACCGACTAAAAGGGATAAGTGTTCATATCTATTGAACCAAGCAAGATAGAATCGATTTTGTTTTTGCAGATGATAGGTTTTTATGTGTATATTAATCCACAAGCTGATCCAAGGTTCTATCGACGGTTCAATTTCTACGTCAAAGTGGGTAGGGTTAACCGACTAAAAGGGATAAGTGTCCATATCTATTGAACCAAGCAAGATAGAATCGATTTTGTTTTTGCAGATGATAGGTTTTTATGTGTATATTATTCCACAAGCCAATACAAGGTTCTATCGTTAACGGTTCAATTTCTACGTTATAGTGGTTGGGGTTAACCGACTAAAAGGGATAAGTGTCCATATCTATTGAACCAAGCAAGACAGAATCGATTTTATTTTTGCAGATGGTAGGTTTTTATGTGTATATTAATCCACAAGCTGATCCAAGGTTCTATCGCTAGCGGTTCAATTTCTACGCCATACTGGGTGGGGTTAACCGACTTAAAGGGATAAGTGTCCATATCTATTGAACCAAGCAAGATAGAATCGATTTTGTTTTCGCAGGTGATAGGTTTTTATGTGTATATTAATCCACAAGCTGATCCAAGGTTCTATCGCTAACGGTTCAATTTCTACGTCATACTGGGTGGGGTTAACCGACTAATAGGAATAAGTGTCCATATCTATTGAACCAAGCAAGGAAGAATCGAATTTATTTTTGCAGATGGTAGGTTTTTATATGCATATTAATCCACAATCTGATCCAAGGTTCTATCGCTAACGATTCAATTTCTACGTCAAACTGGGTGGAGTTAACCGACTAAAAGGGATAAGTGTCCATATCTATTGAACAAAGCAAGACAGAATCGATTTTATTTTTGCAGATTATAGCTTTTTATATGTATATTAATCCACAAGCTGATCCAAGGTTCTATCGTTAACGGTTCAATTTCTACGTTATAGTGGTTGGGGTTAACCGACTAAAAGGGATAAGTGTCCATATCTATTGAACCAAGCAAGATAGAATCGATTTTGTTTTTGCAGATGATAGGTTTTTATGTGTATATTAATCCACAAGCTGATCCAAGGTTCTATCGTTAACGGTTCAATTTCTACGTCAAAGTGGGTAGGGTTAACCGAATAAAAGGGATAAGTGTCCATATCTATTGAACCAAGCAAGATAGAATCCATTTTGTTTTTGCAGGTGATAGGTTTTTATGTGTACATTATTCCACAAGCCAATACAAGGTTCTATCGTTAACGGTTCAATTTCTACGTCAAAGTGGATTGAGTTAACCTACTAAAAGGGATAAGTGTCCATATCTATTGAACCAAGCAAGATAGAAACGATTTTGTGCTTGCAGATGATAGGTTTTTATGTGTATATTAATCCACAAGCTGATACAAGGTTCTATCGTTAACGGTTCAATTTCTAGAATCGAATTTATTTTTGCAGATGGTAGGTTTTTATGTGTATATTAATCCACAAGCTGATACAAGGTTCTATCGTTAAGGGTTCAATTTCTAGAATCGAATTTATTTTTGCAGATAGTAGGTTTTTATATGTATATTAATCCACAAGCTGATCCAAGGTTCTATCGCTAACGGTTCAATTTCTACGTCATACTGGGTGGGGTTAACCGACTAAAAGGGATAAGTCTCCATATCTATTGAACCAAGCAAGATAGAATCGATTTTTTTTGCAGATGATAGGTTTTTATGTGTATATTAATCCACAAGCTGATCCAAGGCTTTATCTTTAATGGCTCAATTTCTAGAATCGAATTTATTTTTGCAGATGGTAAGTTTTTATGTGTATATTAATCCGCAAGCTGATCCAAGGTTCTATCGCTAACGGTACAATTTCTAGGTCATACTGGGTGGGGTTAACCGACTAAAAGGGATAAGTGTCCATATCTATTGAACCAAGCAAGATAGAATCGATTTTATTTTTGCAGATGATATTAATCCACAAGCTGATTCAAGGTTCTATCGTTAACGGTTCAATTTCTACGTCAAATTGGGTGGGGTTAACCGACTAAAAGGGATAAGTCTCCATATCTATTGAACCAAGCAAGATAGAATCGATTTTTTTTTGCAGATGATAGGTTTTTATGTGTATATTAATCCACAAGCTGATCCAAGGTTTTATCTTTAATGGCTCAATTTCTACGTCATAGTGGGTGGGGTTAACCTATTAAAAGGGATAAGTATACATATCTATTGAACCAAGCAAGATAGAATCGAATTTATTTTTGCAGATGGTAGGTTTTTATGTGTATATTAATCCACAAGCTGATCCAAAGTTCCATCGCTAACGGTTCAATTTCTACGTCATACTGGGTGGGATAACCGACTAAAAGGGATAAGTGTCCATATCTATTGAACCAAGCAAGACATAATCGATTTTATTTTTGCAGATGGTAGGTTTTTATGTGTATATTAATCCACAAGCTGATCCAAGGTTCTATCGCTAACGGTTCAATTTCTACGTCAAAGCGGGTGGGTTAACCGACTAAAAGGGATAAGTATCCATATCTATTGAACCAAGCAAGATAGAATCGATTTTGTTTTTGAAGATGAAAGTTTTTTTATGTGTGTATTAATCCACAAGCTGATCCAAGGTTCTATCTTTAATGGTTCAATTTCTACGTCATAGTGGGTGGGGTTAACCGACTAAAAGGGATAAGTGTACATATCTATTGAACGAAGCAAGATAGAATCGATTTTGTTTTTGAAGATGATAGGTTTTTATGTGTGTATTAATCCACAAGCTGATCCAAGGCTCTATCGTTAACGGTTCAATTTCTACGTCAAAGTAGGTGGGGCTAACCGACTAAAAGGGATAAGTATCCATATCTATTGTGGGTGGGGTTAACCGACTAAAAGGGATAAGTGTCCATATCTATTGAACCAAGCAAGAAATAATCGATTTTATTTTTGCAGATGGTAGATTTTTATGTGTATATTAATCTACAAGCTGATCCATGGTTCTATCGCTAACGGTTCAATTTCTACGTCATACTGGGTGGGGTTAACCGACTAAAAGGGATATCTATTGAACCAAGTAAGATAGAATCGATTTTATTTTTGCACATGGTAGGTTTTTATGTGTATATTAATCCACAAGCTGATACAGGGTTCTATCATTAACGGTTCAATTTTTACGTCAAAGTTGATGGGGTTAACCGACTAAAATGGATAAGT
Source organism: Eurosta solidaginis (assembly GCF_040869045.1). Lineage (NCBI taxonomy): Eukaryota > Metazoa > Arthropoda > Insecta > Diptera > Tephritidae > Eurosta > Eurosta solidaginis. The sequence continues at coordinate 73,896 of NW_027137084.1, read as the reverse complement.
GCCATATCTGTTGAACCAAACAAGATAGAATCGATTTTGTTTTTGCATATGATAGGTTTTTATGTGTATATTAATCCACAAGCTGATCCAAGGTTCTATCGTTAACGGTTCAATTTCTACGTCGAAGTGGGTTTGGTTAACCGACTAAAAGGGATAAGTATCCATATCTATTGAACCAAGCAAGATAGAAACGATTTTGTTCTTGCAGATGATAGGTTTTTATGTGTATATTAATCCACAAGCTGATACAAAGTTCTATCGTTAACGGTTCAATTTCTAGAATCGAATTTATTTTTGCAGATGGTAGGTTTTTATGTGTATATTAATCCACAAGCTGATCCAAGGTTCTATCGCTAACGGTTCAATTTCTGCGTCATACTGGGTGGGGTTGACCGACTAAAAGGGATAAGTCTCCATATCTATTGAACCAAGCAAGATAGAATCGATTTTTTTTTTGCAGATGATAGGTTTTTATGTGTATATTAATCCACAAGCTGATCCAAGGCTTTATCTTTAATGGCTCAATTTCTAGAATCGAATTTATTTTTGCAGATGGTAAGTTTTTATGTGTATATTAATCCGCAAGCTGATCCAAGGTTCTATCGCTAACGGTTCAATTTCTAGGTCATAGTGGGTGGGGTTAACCGACTAAAAGGGATAATTGTCCATTTCCATTGAACCAAGCAAGATAGAATCGATTTTATTTTTGCAGATGATATTAATCCACAAGCTGATTCAAGGTTATGTCGTTAACGGTTCAATTTCTACGTCAAAGTGGGTGGGGTTAACCGACTAAAAGGGATAAGTCTCCATATCTATTGAACCAAGCAACATAGAATCGATTTTTTTTGCAGATGATAGGTTTTTATGTGTATATTAATCCACAAGCTGATCCAAGGTTTTATCTTTAATGGCTCAATCTCTACGTCATAGTGGGTGGGGTTAACCTACTAAAAGGGATAAGTATACATATCTATTGAACCAAGCAAGATAGAATCGAATTTATTTTTGCAGATGGTAGGTTTTTATGTGTATATTAATCCACAAGCTGATCCAAGGTTCCATCGCTAACGGTTCAATTTCTACGTCATACTGGGTTGGATTAACCGACTAAAAGGGATAAGTGTCCATATCTATTGAACCAAGCAAGATAGAATCGATTTTATTTTTGCAGGTGGTAGTTTTTTATGTGCATATTAATCCACCAGCTGACATAAGGTTCTATCGGAAACGGTTCAATTTCTACGTCAAATTGGGTGTGGTTAACCGACTAAAAGGGATAAGTATACATATCTATTGAACCAAGCAAAATAGAATCGAATTTGTTTTTGCAGATGGTAGATTTTTATGCGTATATTAATCCACAAGCTGATCCAAGGTTCTATCGCTAACGGTTCAATTTCTACGTCATACTGGGTTGGGTTAACCGACTAAAAGGGATAAGTGTCCATATCTATTGAACCAAGCAAGATAGAATCGATTTTATTTTTGCAGATGATAGGTTTTTGTGTGTATATTAATCCTATAGCTGATACAAGGTTCTATCGTTAACGGTTCAATTTCTACGTCAAAGTGGATGGGGTTAACCGACTAAAAGGGATAAGTATCCATATCTATTGAACCAAGCAAGATAGAATCGATTTTGTTTTTGAAGATGATAGGTTTTTATGTATATATTATATTAATCCACAAGCTGATCCAATGTTCTTTCGTTAACGGTTCAATTTCTACGTTAAAGTGGGTGGGGTTAACCGACTAAAAGGGATAAGTATACATATCTATTAAACCAAGCAAGATAGAATAGAATTTACTTTTGCAGATGGTAGGTTTTTATGTGTATATTAATCCACAAGCTTATCCAAGGTTCTATCGCTAACGCGTCAAAGTGGATGGGGTTAACCGACTAAAAGGGAAAAGTGTCCATATCTATTGTGGGTGGGGTTAACCGACTAAAAGGGATAAGTGTCCATATCTATTGAACCAAGCAAGATAGAATCGATTTTGTTTTTGCAGATGGTAGTTTTTTATGTGTAAATTAATCGACAAGCTGATCCAAGGTTCTATCGTTAACGGTTCAATTTCTACGTCAAAGTGGGTGGGGTTAACCGACTAAAAGGGATAAGTGTCCATATCTATTGAACCAAGCAAGATAGAATCGATTTTATTTTTGCAGATGGTAGTTATCTTTAATGGTTCAATTTATATCAATCCACAAGCTGATCCAAGGTTCTATCGCTAACGCGTCAAAGTGGATGGGGTTAACCGACTAAAAGGGAAAAGTGTCCATATCTATTGTAGGTGGGGTTAACCGACTAAAAGGGATAAGTGTCCATATCTATTGAACCAAGCAAGATAGAATCGATTTTGCTTTTGCAGATGATAGTTTTTTATGTCTATATTAATCCACAAGCTGATCCAAGGTTCTATCTTTAATGGTTCAATTTATATCAATCCGCAAGCTGATCCAAGGTTCTATCGCTAACGCGTCAAAGTGGATGGGGTTAACCGACTAAAAGGGAAAAGTGTCCATATCTATTGTGGGTGGGGTTAACCGACTAAAAGGGATAAGTGTCCATATCTATTGAACCAAGCAAGATAGAATCGATTTTGTTTTTGCAGATGGTAGGTTTTTATGTGTAAATTAATCGACAAGCTGATCTAAGGTTCTATCGTTAACGGTTCAATTTCTACGTCATACTGGGTGGGGTTAACCGACTAAAAGGGATAAGTATCCACATATATTGAACCAAGCAAGATAGAATCGATTTTGTTTTTGAAGATGATAGGTTTTTATGTATATATTATACTAATCCACAAGCTGATCCAAGGTTCTATCGTTAACGGTTCAATTTCTACGTTATAGTGGATGGGGTAAACCGACTAAAAGGGATAAGTATACATATCTATTGAACCAAGCAAGATAGAATCGAATTTATTTTTGCAGATGATAGGTTTTTAAGTGTATATTAATCCACAAGCTGATCTAAGGTTCTACCGTTAACAGTTCAATTTCTACGTCAAAGTGGGTGGGGTTAACCGACTAAAAGGGATAAGTATCCATATCTATTAAATCAAGCAAGATAGAATCGATTTTGTTTTTGCAGATGATAGTTTTTTATGTGTATATTAATCCACAAGCTGATCCAAGGTTCTATCTTTAATGGTTCAATTTATATCAATCCACAAGCTGATCCAAGGTTCTATCGCTAACGCGTCAAAGTGGATGGGGTTAACCGACTAAAAGGGAAAAGTGTCCATATCTATTGTGGGTGGAGTTAACCGACTAAAAGGGATAAGTGTCCATATCTATTGAACCAAGCAAGATAGAATCGATTTTGTTTTTGCAGATGGTAGTTTTTTATGTGTAAATTGATCGACAAGCTTATCTGAGGTTCTATCGTTAACGGTTCAATTTCTACGTCAAAGTGGGTGGGGTTAACCGACTAAAAGGGATAAGTATCCATATCTATTAAATCGAGCAAGATAGAATCGATTTTGTTTTTGCAGATGATAGTTTTTTATGTGTATATTAATCCACAAGCTGATCCAAGGTTCTATCTTTAATGGTTCAATTTATATCAATTCACAAGCTGATCCAAGGTTCTATCGCTAACGCGTCAAAGTGGATGGGGTTAACCGACTAAAAGGGAAAAGTGTCCATATCTATTGTGGGTGGGTTTAACCGACTAAAAGGGATAGGTGTCCATATCTATTGAACCAAGCAAGATAGAATCGATTTTGTTTTTGCAGATGATATTTTTTTATGTGTATATTAATCCACAAGCTGATCGAAGGTTCTATCTTTAATGGTTCAATTTATATCAATCCACAAGCTGATCCAAGGTTCTATCGCTAACGCGTCAAAGTGGATGGGGTTAACCGACTAAAAGGGAAAAGTGTCCATATCTATTGAACCAAGCAAGGTAGAATCGAATTTATTTTTGCAGATGATAGGCTTTTATGTGTATATTAATTCAAAAGCTGATACAAGGTTCTATCGTTAACGGTTCAATTTCTACGTCAAATTGGATGGGATTAACCGACTAAAAGGGATAAGTGTCCATATCTATTGTGGGTGGGGTTAACCGACTAAAAGGGATAAGTGTCCATATCTATTGAAACAAGCAAGACAGAATCGATTTTATTTTTGCAGATGATAGGTTTTTATGTGTATATTAATTCAAAAGCTGATACAAGGTTCTATCGTTAATGGTTCAATTTCTACGTCAAAGTGGATGGGATTAACCGACTAAAAGGGATAAGTGTCCATATCTATTGTGGGTGGGGTTAACCGACTAAAAGTGATAAGTGTCCATATCTATTGAACCAAGCAAGATAGAATAGAACTTATTTTTGCAGATGGTAGGTTTTTATGTGTTATTAATCCACAAGCTGATCCAAGGTTTTATCGCTAACGGTTCAATTTCTACATCATACTGGGTCGGGTTAACCGACTAAAAGGGATAAGTGTCCATATCTATTGAACAAAGCAAGATAGAATCGATTTTGTTTTTGCAGATGATAGGTTTTTATGTGTATATTGATCCACAAGCTGATCTAAGGTTTTATCGTTAACGGTTCAATTTCTACGTCAAAGTGGATGGGATTAACCGACTAAAAGGGATAAGTGTCCATATCTATTGTGGGTGGGGTTAACCGAATAAAAGTGATAAGTGTCCATATCTATTGAACCAAGCAAGATAGAATAGAACTTATTTTTGCAGATGGTAGGTTTTTATGTGTATATTAATCCACGAGCTGATCCAAGGTTCTATCGCTAACGGTTCAATTTCTAGGTCATACTGGGTGGGGTTAACCGACTAAAAGGGATAAGTGTCCATATCTATTGAACCAAGCAAGATAGAATCGATTTTATTTTTGCAGATGATATTAATCCACAAGCTGATTCAAGGTTCTATCGTTAACGGTTCAATTTCTACGTCAAAGTGGGTGGGGTTAACCGACTAAAAGGGATAAGTCTCCATATATATTGAACCAAGCAAGACAGAATCGATTTTATTTCTGCAGATGGTAGGTTTTTATGTGTATATTAATACACAATCTGATCCAAGATTCTATCGCTAACGGTTCAATTTCTACGTCATACTGGGTGGGGTTATCCGACTAAAAGGGATAAGTGTCCATATCTATTGAACCAAGCAAGATAGAATCGATTTTATTTTTGCAGGTTATAGCTTTTTATGCGTACATTGATCCACAAGCTTATCCAAGGTTCTATCGCTAACGGTTCAATTTCTACGTTATAGTGGTTGGGGTTAACCGACTAAAAGGGATAAGTGTTCATATCTATTGAACCAAGCAAGATAGAATCGATTTTGTTTTTGCAGATGATAGGTTTTTATGTGTATATTAATCCACAAGCTGATCCAAGGTTCTATCGACGGTTCAATTTCTACGTCAAAGTGGGTAGGGTTAACCGACTAAAAGGGATAAGTGTCCATATCTATTGAACCAAGCAAGATAGAATCGATTTTGTTTTTGCAGATGATAGGTTTTTATGTGTATATTATTCCACAAGCCAATACAAGGTTCTATCGTTAACGGTTCAATTTCTACGTTATAGTGGTTGGGGTTAACCGACTAAAAGGGATAAGTGTCCATATCTATTGAACCAAGCAAGACAGAATCGATTTTATTTTTGCAGATGGTAGGTTTTTATGTGTATATTAATCCACAAGCTGATCCAAGGTTCTATCGCTAGCGGTTAAATTTCTACGCCATACTGGGTGGGGTTAACCGACTTAAAGGGATAAGTGTCCATATCTATTGAACCAAGCAAGATAGAATCGATTTTGTTTTCGCAGGTGATAGGTTTTTATATGCATATTAATCCACAATCTGATCCAAGGTTCTATCGCTAACGATTCAATTTCTACGTCAAACTGGGTGGAGTTAACCGACTAAAAGGGATAAGTGTGCATATCTATTGAACAAAGCAAGACAGAATCGATTTTATTTTTGCAGATTATAGCTTTTTATATGTATATTAATCCACAAGCTGATCCAAGGTTCTATCGTTAACGGTTCAATTTCTACGTTATAGTGGTTGGGGTTAACCGACTAAAAGGGATAAGTGTCCATATCTATTGAACCGAGCAAGATAGAATCGATTTTGTTTTTGCAGATGATAGGTTTTTATGTGTATATTAATCCACAAGCTGATCCAAGGTTCTATCGTTAACGGTTCAATTTCTACGTCAAAGTGGGTAGGGTTAACCGAATAAAAGGGATAAGTGTCCATATCTATTGAACCAAGCAAGATAGAATCCATTTTGTTTTTGCAGGTGATAGGTTTTTATGTGTACATTATTCCACAAGCCAACACAAGGTTCTATCGTTAACGGTTCAATTTCTACGTCAAAGTGGATTGAGTTAACCTACTAAAAGGGATAAGTGTCCATATCTATTGAACCAAGCAAGATAGAAACGATTTTGTTCTTGCAGATGATAGGTTTTTATGTGTATATTAATCCACAAGCTGATACAAGGTTCTATCGTTAACGGTTCAATTTCTAGAATCGAATTTATTTTTGCAGATGGTAGGTTTTTATGTGTATATTAATCCACAAGCTGATACAAGGTTCTATCGTTAAGGGTTCAATTTCTAGAATCGAATTTATTTTTGCAGATGGTAGGTTTTTATATGTATATTAATCCACAAGCTGATCCAAGGTTCTATCGCTAACGGTTCAATTTCTACGTCATACTGGGTGGGGTTATCCGACTAAAAGGGATAAGTGTCCATATCTATTGAACCAAGCAAGATAGAATCGATTTTATTTTTGCAGGTTATAGCTTTTTATGCGTATATTGATCCTCAAGCTTATCCAAGGTTCTATCGCTAACGGTTCAATTTCTACGTCATACTGGGTGGGGTTAACCGACTAATAGGAATAAGTGTCCATATCTATTAAACCAAGCAAGGTAGAATCGAATTTATTTTTGCAGATGGTAGGTTTTTATATGCATATTAATCCACAAGCTGATCCAAGGTTCTATCGCTAACGATTCAATTTCTACGTCAAACTGGGTGGAGTTAACCGACTAAAAGGGATAAGTGTCCATATCTATTGAACAAAGCAAGACAGAATCGATTTTATTTTTGCAGATTATAGCTTTTTATATGTATATTAATCCACAAGCTGATCCAAGGTTCTATCGTTAACGGTTCAATTTCTACGTTATAGTGGTTGGGGTTAACCGAATAAAAGGGATAAGTGTCCATATCTATTGAACCAAGCAAGATAGAATCCATTTTGTTTTTGCAGGTGATAGGTTTTTATGTGTACATTATTCCACAAGCCAATACAAGGTTCTATCGTTAACGGTTCAATTTCTACGTCAAAGTGGATTGAGTTAACCTACTAAAAGGGATAAGTGTCCATATCTATTGAACCAAGCAAGATAGAAACGATTTTGTTCTTGCAGATGATAGGTTTTTATGTGTATATTAATCCACAAGCTGATACAAGGTTCTATCGTTAACGGTTCAATTTCTAGAATCGAATTTATTTTTGCAGATGGTAGGTTTTTATGTGTATATTAATCCACAAGCTGATACAAGGTTCTATCATTAAGGGTTCAATTTCTAGAATCGAATTTATTTTTGCAGATGGTAGGTTTTTATATGTATATTAATCCACAAGCTGATCCAAGGTTCTATCGCTAACGGTTCAATTTCTACGTCATACTGGGTGGGGTTAACCGACTAAAACGGATAAGTCTCCATATCTATTGAACCAAGCAAGATAGAATCGATTTTTTTTTGCAGATGATAGGTTTTTATGTGTATATTAATCCACAAGCTGATCCAAGGCTTTATCTTTAATGGCTCAATTTCTAGAATCGAATTTATTTTTGCAAATGGTAAGTTTTTATGTGTATATTAATCCGCAAGCTGATCCAAGGTTCTATCGCTAACGGTTCAATTTCTAGGTCATACTGGGTGGGGTTAACCGACTAAAAGGGATAGGTGTCCATATCTATTGAACCAAGCAAGATAGAATCGATTTTATTTTTGCAGATGATATTAATCCACAAGCTGATTCAAGGTTCTATCGTTAACGGTTCAATTTCTACGTCAAAGTGGGTGGGGTTAACCGACTAAAAGGGATAAGTCTCCATATATATTGAACCAAGCAAGACAGAATCGATTTTATTTCTGCAGATGGTAGGTTTTTATGTGTATATTAATACACAATCTGATCCAAGATTCTATCGCTAACGGTTCAATTTCTACGTCATACTGGGTGGGGTTATCCGACTAAAAGGGATAAGTGTCCATATCTATTGAACCAAGCAAGATAGAATCGATTTTATTTTTGCAGGTTATAGCTTTTTATGCGTATATTGATCCACAAGCTTATCCAAGGTTCTATCGCTAACGGTTCAATTTCTACGTTATAGTGGTTTGGGTTAACCGACTAAAAGGGATAAGTGTTCATATCTATTGAACCAAGCAAGATAGAATCGATTTTGTTTTTGCAGATGATAGGTTTTTATGTGTATATTAATCCACAAGCTGATCCAAGGTTCTATCGACGGTTCAATTTCTACGTCAAAGTGGGTAGGGTTAACCGACTAAAAGGGATAAGTGTCCATATCTATTGAACCAAGCAAGATAGAATCGATTTTGTTTTTGCAGATGATAGGTTTTTATGTGTATATTATTCCACAAGCCAATACAAGGTTCTATCGTTAACGGTTCAATTTCTACGTTATAGTGGTTGGGGTTAACCGACTAAAAGGGATAAGTGTCCATATCTATTGAACCAAGCAAGACAGAATCGATTTTATTTTTGCAGATGGTAGGTTTTTATGTGTATATTAATCCACAAGCTGATCCAAGGTTCTATCGCTAGCGGTTCAATTTCTACGCCATACTGGGTGGGGTTAACCGACTTAAAGGGATAAGTGTCCATATCTATTGAACCAAGCAAGATAGAATCGATTTTGTTTTCGCAGGTGATAGGTTTTTATGTGTATATTAATCCACAAGCTGATCCAAGGTTCTATCGCTAACGGTTCAATTTCTACGTCATACTGGGTGGGGTTAACCGACTAATAGGAATAAGTGTCCATATCTATTGAACCATGCAAGGTAGAATCGAATTTATTTTTGCAGATGGTAGGTTTTTATATGCATATTAATCCACAATCTGATCCAAGGTTCTATCGCTAACGATTCAATTTCTACGTCAAACTGGGTGGAGTTTACCGACTAAAAGGGATAAGTGTCCATATCTATTGAACAAAGCAAGACAGAATCGATTTTATTTTTGCAGATTATAGCTTTTTATATGTATATTAATCCACAAGCTGATCCAAGGTTCTATCGTTAACGGTTCAATTTCTACGTTATAGTGGTTGGGGTTAACCGACTAAAAGGGATAAGTGTCCATATCTATTGAACCAAGCAAGATAGAATCGATTTTGTTTTTGCAGATGATAGGTTTTTATGTGTATATTAATCCACAAGCTGATCCAAGGTTCTATCGTTAACGGTTCAATTTCTACGTCAAAGTGGGTAGGGTTAACCGAATAAAAGGGATAAGTGTCCATATCTATTGAACCAAGCAAGATAGAATCCATTTTGTTTTTGCAGGTGATAGGTTTTTATGTGTACATTATTCCACAAGCCAATACAAGGTTCTATCGTTAACGGTTCAATTTCTACGTCAAAGTGGATTGAGTTAACCTACTAAAAGGGATAAGTGTCCATATCTATTGAACCAAGCAAGATAGAAACGATTTTGTTCTTGCAGATGATAGGTTTTTATGTGTATATTAATCCACAAGCTGATACAAGGTTCTATCGTTAACGGTTCAATTTCTAGAATCGAATTTATTTTTGCAGATGGTAGGTTTTTATGTGTATATTAATCCACAAGCTGATACAAGGTTCTATCGTTAAGGGTTCAATTTCTAGAATCGAATTTATTTTTGCAGATAGTAGGTTTTTATATGTATATTAATCCACAAGCTGATCCAAGGTTCTATCGCTAACGGTTCAATTTCTACGTCATACTGGGTGGGGTTAACCGACTAAAAGGGATAAGTCTCCATATCTATTGAACCAAGCAAGATAGAATCGATTTTTTTTGCAGATGATAGGTTTTTATGTGTATATTAATCCACAAGCTGATCCAAGGCTTTATCTTTAATGGCTCAATTTCTAGAATCGAATTTATTTTTGCAGATGGTAAGTTTTTATGTGTATATTAATCCGCAAGCTGATCCAAGGTTCTATCGCTAACGGTACAATTTCTAGGTCATACTGGGTGGGGTTAACCGACTAAAAGGGATAAGTGTCCATATCTATTGAACCAAGCAAGATAGAATCGATTTTATTTTTGCAGATGATATTAATCCACAAGCTGATTCAAGGTTCTATCGTTAACGGTTCAATTTCTACGTCAAATTGGGTGGGGTTAACCGACTAAAAGGGATAAGTCTCCATACCTATTGAACCAAGCAAGATAGAATCGATTTTTTTTTGCAGATGATAGGTTTTTATGTGTATATTAATCCACAAGCTGATCCAAGGTTTTATCTTTAATGGCTCAATTTCTACGTCATAGTGGGTGGGGTTAACCTACTAAAAGGGATAAGTATACATATCTATTGAACCAAGCAAGATAGAATCGAATTTATTTTTGCAGATGGTAGGTTTTTATGTGTATATTAATCCACAAGCTGATCCAAAGTTCCATCGCTAACGGTTCAATTTCTACGTCATACTGGGTGGGATAACCGACTAAAAGGGATAAGTGTCCATATCTATTGAACCAAGCAAGATAGAATCGATTTTATTTTTGCAGGTGGTAGTTTTTTATGTGCATATTAATCCACCAGCTGACCTAAGGTTCTATCGTAAACGGTTCAATTTCTACGTCAAAGTGGGTGTGGTTAACCGACTAAAAGGGATAAGTATACATATCTATTGAACCAAGCAAGATAGAATCGAATTTGTTTTTGCAGATGGTAGATTTTTATGTTTATATTAATCCACAAGCTGATCCAAGGTTCTATCGCTAACGGTTCAATTTCTACGTCATACTGGGTTGGGTTAACCGACTAAAAGGGATAAGTGTCCATATCTATTGAACCAAGCAAGATAGAATCGATTTTATTTTTGCAGATGATAGGTTTTTGTGTGTATATTAATCCAATAGCTGATACAAGGTTCTATCGTTAACGGTTCAATTTCTACGTCAAAGTGGATGGGGTTAACCGACTAAAAGGGATAAGTATCCATATCTATTGAACCAAGCAAGATAGAATCGATTTTTTTTTTGAAGATGATAGGTTTTTATGTATATATTATATTAATCCACAAGGTGATCCAAGGTTCTTTCGTTAACGGTTCAATTTCTACGTTAAAGTGGGTGGGGTTAACCGACTAAAAGGGATAAGTATACATATCTATTGAACCAAGCAAGATAGAATCGAATTTACTTTTGCAGATGGTAGGTATTTATGTGTATATTAATCCACAAGCTGATTCAAGGTTCTATCGCTAACGCGTCAAAGTGGATGGGGTTAACCAACTAAAAGGGAAAAGTGTCCATATCTATTGTGGGTGGGGTTAACCGACTAAAAGGGATAAGTGTCCATATCTATTGAACCAAGCAAGATAGAATCGATTTTGTTTTTGCAGATGATAGTTTTTTATGTGTATATTAATCCACAAGCTGATCCAAGGTTCTATCTTTAATGGTTCAATTTATATCAATCCGCAAGCTGATCCAAGGTTCTATCGCTATCGCGTCAAAGTTGATGGGGTTAACCGACTAAAAGGGAAAAGTGTCCATATCTATTGTGGGTGGGGTTAACCGACTAAAAGGGATAAGTGTCCATATCTATTGAACCAAGCAAGATAGAATCGATTTTGTTTTTGCAGATGGTAGGTTTTTATGTGTAAATTAATCGACAAGCTTATCTAAGGTTCTATCGTTAACGGTTCAATTTCTACGTCATACTGGGTGGGGTTAACCGACTAAAAGGGATAATTATCCACATCTATTGAACCAAGCAAGATAGAATCGATTTTGTTTTTGAAGATGATAGGTTTTTATGTATATATTATACTAATCTACAAGCTGATCCAAGGTTCTATCGTTAACGGTTCAATTTCTACGTTATAGTGGATGGGGTAAACCGACTAAAAGGGATAAGTGTCCATATCTATTGAACCAAGCAAGATAGAATCGATTTTGTTTTTGCAGATGGTAGTTTTTTATGTGTAAATTAATCGACAAGCTGATCCAAGGTTCTATCGTTAACGGTTCAATTTCTACGTCAAAGTGGGTGGGGTTAACCGACTAAAAGGGATAAGTGTCCATACCTATTGAACCAAGCAAGATAGAATCGATTCTGTTTTTGCAGATGGTAGTTTTTTATGTGTAAATTAATCGACAAGCTGATCCAAGGTTCTATCGTTAACGGTTCAATTTCTACGTCAAAGTGGGTGGGGTTAACCGACTAAAAGGGATAAGTGTCCATATCTATTGAACCAAGCAAGATAGAATCGATTTTATTTTTGCAGATGGTAGTTATCTTTAATGGTTCAATTTATATCAACCCACAAGCTGATCCAAGGTTCTATCGCTAACGCGTCAAAGTGGATGGGGTTAACCGACTAAAAGGGAAAAGTGTCCATATCTATTGTGGGTGGGGTTAACCGACTAAAAGGGATAAGTGTCCATATCTATTGAACCAAGCAAGATAGAATCGATTTTGTTTTTGCATATGATAGGTTTTTATGTGTATATTAATCCACAAGCTGATCCAAGGTTCTATCTTTAATGGTTCAATTTATATCAATCCGCAAGCTGATCCAAGGTTCTATCGCTAACGCGTCAAAGTTGATGGGGTTAACCGACTAAAAGGGAAAAGTGTCCATATCTATTGTGGGTGGGGTTAACCGACTAAAAGGGATAAGTGTCCATATCTATTGAACCAAGCAAGATAGAATCGATTTTGTTTTTGCAGATGGTAGGTTTTTATGTGTACATTAATCGACAAGCTGATCTAAGGTTCTATCGTTAACGGTTCAATTTCTACGTCATACTGGGTGGGGTTAACCGACTAAAAGGGATAATTATCCACATCTATTGAACCAGGCAAGATAGAATCGATTTTGTTTTTGAAGATGATAGGTTTTTATGTATATATTATACTAATCCACAAGCTGATCCAAGGTTCTATCGTTAACGGTTCAATTTCTACGTTATAGTGGATGGGGTAAACCGACTAAAAGGGATAAGTATACATATCTATTGAACCAAGCAAGATAGAATCGAATTTATTTTTGCAGATGATAGGTTTTTAAGTGTATATTAATCCACAAGCTGACCTAAGGTTCTATCGTTAACGGTTCAATTTATATCAATCCGCAAGCTGATCCAAGGTTCTATCGCTAACGCGTCAAAGTTGATGGGGTTAACCGACTAAAAGGGAAAAGTGTCCATATCTATTGTGGGTGGGGTTAACCGACTAAAAGGGATAAGTGACCATATCTATTGAACCAAGTAAGATAGAATCGATTTTGTTTTTGCAGATGGTAGTTTTTTATGTGTAAATTGATCGACAAGCTTATCTAAGGTTCTATCGTTAACGGTTCTATTTCTACGTCAAAGTGGGTGGGGTTAACCGACTAAAAGGGATAAGTATCCATATCTATTAAATCGAGCAAGATAGAATCGATTTTGTTTTTGCAGATGATAGTTTTTTATGTGTATATTAATCCACAAGCTGATCCAAGGTTCTATCTTTAATGGTTCAATTTATATCAATCCGCAAGCTGATCCAAGGTTCTATCGCTAACGCGTCAAAGTTGATGGGGTTAACCGACTAAAAGGGAAAAGTGTCCATATCTATTGTGGGTGGGGTTAACCGACTAAAAGGGATAAGTGACCATATCTATTGAACCAAGTAAGATAGAATCGATTTTGTTTTTGCAGATGGTAGTTTTTTATGTGTAAATTGATCGACAAGCTTATCTAAGGTTCTATCGTTAACGGTTCTATTTCTACGTCAAAGTGGGTGGGGTTAACCGACTAAAAGGGATAAGTATCCATATCTATTAAATCGAGCAAGATAGAATCGATTTTGTTTTTGCAGATGATAGTTTTTTATGTGTATATTAATCCACAAGCTGATCCAAGGTTCTATCTTTAATGGTTCAATTTATATCAATCCGCAAGCTGATCCAAGGTTCTATCGCTAACGCGTCAAAGTTGATGGGGTTAACCGACTAAAAGGGAAAAGTGTCCATATCTATTGTGGGTGGGGTTAACCGACTAAAAGGGATAAGTGACCATATCTATTGAACCAAGCAAGATAGAATCGATTTTGTTTTTGCAGATGGTAGCTCTTTATGTGTATATTAATCCACAAGCTGATCCAAGGTTCTATCTTTAATGGTTCAATTTATATCAATCCGCAAGCTGATCCAAGGTTCTATCGCTAACGCGTCAAAGTTGATGGGGTTAACCGACTAAAAGGGAAAAGTGTCCATATCTATTGTGGGTGGGGTTAACCGACTAAAAGGGATAAGTGACCATATCTATTGAACCAAGTAAGATAGAATCGATTTTGTTTTTGCAGATGGTAGTTTTTTATGTGTAAATTGATCGACAAGCTTATCTAAGGTTCTATCGTTAACGGTTCTATTTCTACGTCAAAGTGGGTGGGGTTAACCGACTAAAAGGGATAAGTATCCATATCTATTAAATCGAGCAAGATAGAATCGATTTTGTTTTTGCAGATGATAGTTTTTTATGTGTATATTAATCCACAAGCTGATCCAAGGTTCTATCTTTAATGGTTCAATTTATATCAATTCACAAGCTGATCCAAGGTTCTATCGCTAACGCGTCAAAGTGGATGGGGTTAACCGACTAAAAGGGAAAAGTGTCCATATCTATTGTGGGTGGGGTTAACCGACTAAAAGGGATAAGTGTCCATATCTATTGAACCAAGCAAGATATAATCGATTTTGTGTTTGCAGATGATAGTTTTTTATGTGTATATTAATCCACAAGCTGATCCAAGGTTCTATCTTTAATGGTTCAATTTATATCAATCCACAAGCTGATCCAAGGTTCTATCGCTAACGCGTCAAAGTGGATGGGGTTAACCGACTAAAAGGGAAAAGTGTCCATATCTATTGTGGGTGGGGTTAACCGACTAAAAGGGATAAGTGTCCATATCTATTGAACCAAGCAAGATAGAATCGATTTTGTTTTTGCAGATGATAGTTTTTTATGTGTATATTAATCCACAAGCTGATCCAAGGTTCTATCTTTAATGGTTCAATTTATATCAATCCACAAGCTGATCCAAGGTTCTATCGCTAACGCGTCAATGTGGATGGGGTTAACCGACTAAAAGGGAAAAGTGTCCATATCTATTGTGGGTGGGGTTAACCGACTAAAAGGTATAAGTGTCCATATCTATTGAACCAAGCAAGATAGAATCGATTTTGTTTTTGCAGATGATAGTTTTTTATGTGTATATTAATCCACAAGCTGATCCAAGGTTCTATCTTTAATGGTTCAATTTATATCAATCCACAAGCTGATCCAAGGTTCTATCGCTAACACGTCAAAATGGATGGGGTTAACCGACTAAAAGGGATAAGTGACCATATCTATTGAACCAAGTAAGATAGAATCGATTTTGTTTTTGCAGATGATAGTTTTTTATGTGTATATTAATCCACAAGCTGATCTAAGGTTCTATCGTTAACGGTTCAATTTCTACGTCATACTGGGTGGGGTTAACCGACTAAAAGGGATAATTATCCACATCTATTGAACCAAGCAAGATAGAATCGATTTTGTTTTTGAAGATGATAGGTTTTTATGTATGTATTATACTAATCTACAAGCTGATCCAAGGTTCTATCGTTAACGGTTCAATTTCTACGTTATAGTGGATGGGGTAAACCGACTAAAAGGGATAAGTGTCCATATCTATTGAACCAAGCAAGATAGAATCGATTTTGTTTTTGCAGATGGTAGTTTTTTATGTGTAAATTAATCGACAAGCTGATCCAAGGTTCTATCGTTAACGGTGCAATTTCTACGTCAAAGTGGGTGGGGTTAACCGACTAAAAGGGATAAGTGTCCATATCTATTGAACCAAGCAAGATAGAATCGATTTTGTTTTTGCAGATGGTAGTTTTTTATGTGTAAATTAATCGACAAGCTGATCCAAGGTTCTATCGTTAACGGTTCAATTTCTACGTCAAAGTGGGTGGGGTTAACCGACTAAAAGGGATAAGTGTCCATATCTATTGAACCAAGCAAGATAGAATCGATTTTATTTTTGCAGATGGTAGTTATCTTTAATGGTTCAATTTATATCAACCCACAAGCTGATCCAAGGTCCTATCGCTAACGCGTCAAAGTGGATGGGGTTAACCGACTAAAAGGGAAAAGTGTCCATATCTATTGTGGGTGGGGTTAACCGACTAAAAGGGATAAGTGTCCATATCTATTGAACCAAGCAAGATAGAATCGATTTTGTTTTTGCAGATGATAGGTTTTTATGTGTATATTAATCCACAAGCTGATCCAAGGTTCTATCTTTAATGGTTCAATTTATATCAATCCGCAAGCTGATCCAAGGTTCTATCGCTAACGCGTCAAAGTTGATGGGGTTAACCGACTAAAAGGGAAAAGTGTCCATATCTATTGTGGGTGGGGTTAACCGACTAAAAGGGATAAGTGTCCATATCTATTGAACCAAGCAAGATAGAATCGATTTTGTTTTTGCAGATGGTAGGTTTTTATGTGTACATTAATAGACAAGCTGATCTAAGGTTCTATCGTTAACGGTTCAATTTCTACGTCATACTGGGTGGGGTTAACCGACTAAAAGGGATAATTATCCACATCTATTGAACCAGGCAAGATAGAATCGATTTTGTTTTTGAAGATGATAGGTTTTTATGTATATATTATACTAATCCACAAGCTGATCCAAGGTTCTATCGTTAACGGTTCAATTTCTACGTTATAGTGGATGGGGTAAACCGACTAAAAGGGATAAGTATACATATCTATTGAACCAAGCAAGGTAGAATCGAATTTATTTTTGCAGATGATAGGTTTTTAAGTGTATATTAATCCACAAGCTGACCTAAGGTTCTATCATTAACGGTTCAATTTACATCAATCCGCAAGCTGATCCAAGGTTCTATCGCTAACGCGTCAAAGTTGATGGGGTTAACCGACTAAAAGGGAAAAGTGTCCATATCTATTGTGGGTGGGGTTAACCGACTAAAAGGGATTAGTGACCATATCTATTGAACCAAGCAAGATAGAATCGATTTTGTTTTTGCAGATGGTAGTTTTTTATGTGTATATTAATCCACAAGCTGATCCAAGGTTCTATCTTTAATGGTTCAATTTATATCAATCCGCAAGCTGATCCAAGGTTCTATCGCTAACGCGTCAAAGTTGATGGGGTTAACCGACTAAAAGGGAAAAGTGTCCATATCTATTGTGGGTGGGGTTAACCGACTAAAAGGGATAAGTGACCATATCTATTGAACCAAGTAAGATAGAATCGATTTTGTTTTTGCAGATGGTAGTTTTTTATGTGTAAATTGATCGACAAGCTTATCTAAGGTTCTATCGTTAACGGCTCTATTTCTACGTCAAAGTGGGTGGGGTTAACCGACTAAAAGGGATAAGTATCCATATCTATTAAATCGAGCAAGATAGAATCGATTTTGTTTTTGCAGATGATAGTTTTTTATGTGTATATTAATCCACAAGCTGATCCAAGGTTCTATCTTTAATGGTTCAATTTATATCAATCCGCAAGCTGATCCAAGGTTCTATCGCTAACGCGTCAAAGTTGATGGGGTTAACCGACTAAAAGGGAAAAGTGTCCATATCTATTGTGGGTGGGGTTAACCGACTAAAAGGGATAAGTGACCATATCTATTGAACCAAGCAAGATAGAATCGATTTTGTTTTTGCAGATGGTAGTTTTTATGTGTATATTAATCCACAAGCTGATCCAAGGTTCTATCTTTAATGGTTCAATTTATATCAATCCGCAAGCTGATCCAAGGTTCTATCGCTAACGCGTCAAAGTTGATGGGGTTAACCGACTAAAAGGGAAAAGTGTCCATATCTATTGTGGGTGGGGTTAACCGACTAAAAGGGATAAGTGACCATATCTATTGAACCAAGTAAGATAGAATCGATTTTGTTTTTGCAGATGGTAGTTTTTTATGTGTAAATTGATCGACAAGCTTATCTAAGGTTCTATCGTTAACGGTTCTATTTCTACGTCAAAGTGGGTGGGGTTAACCGACTAAAAGGGATAAGTATCCATATCTATTAAATCGAGCAAGATAGAATCGATTTTGTTTTTGCAGATGATAGTTTTTTATGTGTATATTAATCCACAAGCTGATCCAAGGTTCTATCTTTAATGGTTCAATTTATATCAATTCACAAGCTGATCCAAGGTTCTATCGCTAACGCGTCAAAGTGGATGGGGTTAACCGACTAAAAGGGAAAAGTGTCCATATCTATTGTGGGTGGGGTTAACCGACTAAAAGGGATAAGTGTCCATATCTATTGAACCAAGCAAGATATAATCGATTTTGTTTTTGCAGATGATAGTTTTTTATGTGTATATTAATCCACAAGCTGATCCAAGGTTCTATCTTTAATGGTTCAATTTATATCAATCCACAAGCTGATCCAAGGTTCTATCGCTAACGCGTCAAAGTGGATGGGGTTAACCGACTAAAAGGGAAAAGTGTCCATATCTATTGTGGGTGGGGTTAACCGACTAAAAGGGATAAGTGTCCATATCTATTGAACCAAGCAAGATAGAATCGATTTTGTTTTTGCAGATGATAGTTTTTTATGTGTATATTAATCCACAAGCTGATCCAAGGTTCTATCTTTAATGGTTCAATTTATATCAATCCACAAGCTGATCCAAGGTTCTATCGCTAACGCGTCAATGTGGATGGGGTTAACCGACTATAAGGGAAAAGTGTCCATATCTATTGTGGGTGGGGTTAACCGACTAAAAGGTATAAGTGTCCATATCTATTGAACCAAGCAAGATAGAATCGATTTTGTTTTTGCAGATGATAGTTTTTTATGTGTATATTAATCCACAAGCTGATCCAAGGTTCTATCTTTAATGGTTCAATTTATATCAATCCACAAGCTGATCCAAGGTTCTATCGCTAACACGTCAAAATGGATGGGGTTAACCGACTAAAAGGGAAAAGTGTCCATATCTATTGAACCAAGCAAGGTAGAATCGAATTTATTTTTGCAGATGATAGGCTTTTATGTGTTTATTAATTCAAAAGCTGATACAAGGTTCTATCGTTAACGGTTCAATTTCTACGTCAAAGTGGATGGGATTAACCGACTAAAAGGGATAAGTGTCCATATCTATTGTGGGTGGGGTTAACCGACTAAAAGGGATAAGTGTCCATATCTATTAAACCAAGCAAGACAGAATCGATTTTATTTTTGCAGATGTTAGGTTTTTATGTGTATATTAATTCAAAAGCTGATACAAGGTTCTATCGTTAACGGTTCAATTTCTACGTCAAAGTGGATGGGATTAACCGAATAAAAGGGATAAGTGTCCATATCTATTGTGGGTGGGGTTAACCGACTAAAAGTGATAAGTGTCCATATCTATTGAACCAAGCAAGATAGAATAGAACTTATTTTTGCAGATGGTAGGTTTTTATGTGTTATTAATCCACAAGCTGATCCAAGGTTCTATCGCTAACGGTTCAATTTCTACGTCATACTGGGTCGGGTTAACCGACTAAAAGGGATAAGTGTCCATATCTATTGAACCAAGCAAGATAGAATCGATTTTGTTTTTGCAGATGATAGGTTTTTATGTGTATATTGATCCACAAGCTGATCTAAGGTTCTATCGTTAACGGTTCAATTTCTACGTTATAGTGGTTGGGGTTAACCGACTAAAAGGGATAAGTGTCCATATCTATTGAACCAAGCAAGACAGAATCGATTTTATTTTTGCAGATGGTAGTTTTTTATGTGTATATTAATCCACGAGCTGATCCAAGATTCTATCGCTAACGGTTCAATTTCTACGTCATACTGGGTGGGGTTAAGTGACTAAAAGGGATAAGTGTCCATATCTATTGAATCAAGCAAGGTAGAATCGAATTTATTTTTGCAGATGGTAGGTTTTTATGTGTATATTAATCCACAGGCTGATCCAAGGTTCTATCGTTAACGGTTCAATTTCTACGTCATACTGGGTGGGGTTAACCGACTAAAAGGGATAAGTGTCCATATATATTGAACCAAGCAAGACAGAATCGATTTTATTTCTGCAGATGGTAGGTTTTTATGTGTATATTAATACACAATCTGATTCAAGATTCTATCGCTAACGGTTCAATTTCTACGTCATACTGGGTGGGGTTATCCGACTAAAAGGGATAAGTGTCCATATCTATTGAACCAAGCAAGATAGAATCGATTTTATTTTTGCAGGTTATAGCTTTTTATGCGTATATTGATCCACAATCTGATCCAAGGTTTTATCGCTAACGGTTCAATTTCAACGTTATAGTGGTTGGGGTTAACCGACTAAAAGGGATAAGTGTTCATATCTATTGAACCAAGCAAGATAGAATCGATTTTGTTTTTGCAGATGATAGGTTTTTATGTGTATATTAATCCACAAGCTGATCCAAGGTTCTATCTTTAATGGTTCAATTTATATCAATCCGCAAGCTGATCCAAGGTTCTATCGCTAACGCGTCAAAGTTGATGGGGTTAACCGACTAAAAGGGAAAAGTGTCCATATCTATTGTGGGTGGGGTTAACCGACTAAAAGGATAAGCGTCCATATCTATTGAACCAAGCAAGATAGAATCGATTTTGTTTTTGCAGATGGTAGGTTTTTATGTGTAAATTAATCGACAAGCTGATCTAAGGTTCTATCGTTAACGGTTCAATTTCTACGTCATACTGGGTGGGGTTAACCGACTAAAAGGGATAATTATCCACATCTATTGAACCAAGCAAGATAGAATCGATTTTGTTTTTGAAGATGATAGGTTTTTATGTATATATTATACTAACCTACAAGCTGATCCAAGGTTCTATCGTTAACGGTTCAATTTCTACGTTATAGTGGATGGGGTAAACCGACTAAAAGGGATAAGTATACATATCTATTGAACCAAGGAAGATAGAATCGAATTTATTTTTGCAGATGATAGGTTTTTAAGTGTATATTAATCCACAAGCTGATCTAAGGTTCTATCGTTAACGGTTCAATTTCTACGTCAAAGTGGGTGGGGTTAACCGACTAGAAGGGATAAGTATCCATATCTATTAAATCAAGCAAGATAGAATCGATTTTGTTTTTGCAGATGATTGTTTTTATGTGTATATTAATCCACAAGCTGATCCAAGGTTCTATCTTT
This sequence comes from Eurosta solidaginis, assembly GCF_040869045.1. NCBI lineage: Eukaryota > Metazoa > Arthropoda > Insecta > Diptera > Tephritidae > Eurosta > Eurosta solidaginis. The sequence continues at coordinate 52,394 of NW_027137084.1, read as the reverse complement.
AATGGTTCAATTTATATCAATCCGCAAGCTGATCCAAGGTTCTATCGCTAACGCGTCAAAGTTGATGGGGTTAACCGACTAAAAGGGAAAAGTGTCCATATCTATTGTGGGTGGGGTTAACCGACTAAAAGGGATAAGTGACCATATCTATTGAACCAAGCAAGATAGAATCGATTTTGTTTTTGCAGATGGTAGTTTTTTATGTGTATATTAATCCACAAGCTGATCCAAGGTTCTATATTTAATGGTTCAATTTATATCAATCCGCAAGCTGATCCAAGGTTCTATCGCTAACGCGTCAAAGTTGATGGGGTTAACCGACTAAAAGGGAAAAGTGTCCATATCTATTGTGGGTGGGGTTAACCGACTAAAAGGGATAAGTGACCATATCTATTGAACCAAGCAAGATAGAATCGATTTTGTTTTTGCAGATGGTAGTTTTTTATGTGTATATTAATCCACAAGCTGATCCAAGGTTCTATATTTAATGGTTCAATTTATATCAATCCGCAAGCTGATCCAAGGTTCTATCGCTAACGCGTCAAAGTGGATGGGGTTAACCGACTAAAAGGGAAAAGTGTCCATATCTATTGTGGGTGGGGTTAACCGACTAAAAGGGATAAGTGTCCATATCTATTGAACCAAGCAAGATAGAATCGATTTTGTTTTTGCAGATGATAGTTTTTTATGTGTATATTAATCCACAAGCTGATCCAAGGTTCTATCTTTAATGGTTCAATTTATATCAATCCACAAGCTGATCCAAGGTTCTATCGCTAACGCGTCAATGTGGATGGGGTTAACCGACTAAAAGGGAAAAGTGTCCATATCTATTGTGGGTGGGGTTAACCGACTAAAAGGGATAAGTGTCCATATCTATTGAACCAAGCAAGATAGAATCGATTTTGTTTTTGCAGATGATAGTTTTTTATGTGTATATTAATCCACAAGCTGATCCAAGGTTCTATCTTTAATGGTTCAATTTATATCAATCCACAAGCTGATCCAAGGTTCTATCGCTAACACGTCAAAATGGATGGGGTTAACCGACTAAAATGGAAAAGTGTCCATATCTATTGAACCAAGCAAGGTAGAATCGAATTTATTTTTGCAGATGATAGGCTTTTATGTGTTTATTAATTCAAAAGCTGATACAAGGTTCTATCGTTAACGGTTCAATTTCTACGTCAAAGTGGATGGGATTAACCGACTAAAACGGATAATTGTCCATATCTATTAAACCAAGCAAGACAGAATCGATTTTATTTTTGCAGATGTTAGGTTTTTATGTGTATATTAATTCAAAAGCTGATACAAGGTTCTATCGTTAACGGTTCAATTTCTACGTCAAAGTGGATGGGATTAACCGAATAAAAGGGATAAGTGTCCATATCTATTGTGGGTGGGGTTAACCGACTAAAAGTGATAAGTGTCCATATCTATTGAACCAAGCAAGATAGAATAGAACTTATTTTTGCAGATGGTAGGTTTTTATGTGTTATTAATCCACAAGCTGATCCAAGGTTCTATCGCTAACGGTTCAATTTCTACGCCAAACTGGGTCGGGTTAACCGACTAAAAGGGATAAGTGTCCATATCTATTGAACCAAGCAAGATAGAATCGATTTTGTTTTTGCAGATGATAGGTTTTTATGTGTATATTGATCCACAAGCTGATCTAAGGTTCTATCGTTAACGGTTCAATTTCTACGTTATAGTGGTTGGGGTTAACCGACTAAAAGGGATAAGTGTCCATATCTATTGAACCAAGCAAGACAGAATCGATTTTATTTTTGCAGACGGTAGTTTTTTATGTGTATATTAATCCACGAGCTGATCCAAGATTCTATCGCTAACGGTTCAATTTCTACGTCATACTGGGTGGGGTTAAGTGACTAAAAGGGATAAGTGTCCATATCTATTGAACCAAGCAAGGTAGAATCGAATTTATTTTTGCAGATGGTAGGTTTTTATGTGTGTATTAATCCACAGGCTGATCCAAGGTTCTATCGTTAACGGTTCAATTTCTACGTCATACTGGGTGGGGTTAACCGACTAAAAGGGATAAGTGTCCATATATATTGAACCAAGCAAGACAGAATCGATTTTATTTCTGCAGATGGTAGGTTTTTATGTGTATATTAATACACAATCTGATCCAAGATTCTATCGCTAACGGTTCAATTTCTACGTCATACTGGGTGGGGTTATCCGACTAAAAGGGATAAGTGTCCATATCTATTGAACCAAGCAAGATAGAATCGATTTTGTTTTTGCAGGTGATAGGTTTTTATGTGTATATTATTCCACAAGCCAATACAAGGTTCTATCGTTAACGGTTCAATTTCTACGTTATAGTGGTTTGGGTTAACCGACTAAAAGGGATAAGTGTCCATATCTATTGAACCAAGCAAGACAGAATCGATTTTATTTTTGCAGATGGTAGGTTTTTATGTGTATATTAATCCACAAGCAGATCCAAGGTTCTATCGCTAGCGGTTCAATTTCTACGTCATACTGGGTGGGGTTAACCGACTAAAAGGGATAAGTGTCCATATCTATTGAACCAAGCAAGATAGAATCGATTTTGTTTTTGCAGGTGATAGGTTTTTATGTGTATATTATTCCACAAGCCAATACAAGGTTCTATCGTTAACGGTTCAATTTCTACGTTATAGTGGTTTGGGTTAACCGACTAAAAGGGATAAGTGTCCATATCTATTGAACCAAGCAAGACAGAATCGATTTTATTTTTGCAGATGGTAGGTTTTTATGTGTATATTAATCCACAAGCTGATCCAAGGTTCTATCGCTAGCGGTTCAATTTCTACGTCATACTGGGTGGGGTTAACCGACTAAAAGGGATAAGTGTCCATATCTATTGAACCAAGCAAGATAGAATCGATTTTGTTTTCGCAGGTGATAGGTTTTTATGTGTTTATTAATCCACAAGCTGATCCAAGGTTCTATCTTTAATGGTTCAATTTATATCAATCCGCAAGCTGATCCAAGGTTCTATCGCTAACGCGTCAAAGTTGATGGGGTTAACCGACTAAAAGGGAAAAGTGTCCATATCTATTGTGGGTGGGGTTAACCGACTAAAAGGGATAAGTGACCATATCTATTGAACCAAGCAAGATAGAATCGATTTTGTTTTTGAAGATGATAGGTTTTTATGTATATATTATACTAACCCACAAGCTGATCCAAGGTTCTATCGTTAACGGTTCAATTTCTACGTTATAGTGGATGGGGTAAACCAACTAAAAGGGATAAGTATACATATCTATTGAACCAAGGAAGATAGAATCGAATTTATTTTTGCAGATGATAGGTTTTTAAGTGTATATTAATCCACAAGCTGATCTAAGGTTCTATCGTTAACGGTTCAATTTCTACGTCAAAGTGGGTGGGGTTAACCGACTAGAAGGGATAAGTATCCATATCTATTAAATCAAGCAAGATAGAATCGATTTTGTTTTTGCAGATGATAGTTTTTATGTGTATATTAATCCACAAGCTGATCCAAGGTTCTATCTTTAATGGTTCAATTTATATCAATCCGCAAGCTGATCCAAGGTTCTATCGCTAACGCGTCAAAGTTGATGGGGTTAACCGACTAAAAGGGAAAAGTGTCCATATCTATTGTGGGTGGGGTTAACCGACTAAAAGGGATAAGTGACCATATCTATTGAACCAAGCAAGATAGAATCGATTTTGTTTTTGCAGATGGTAGTTTTTTATGTGTATATTAATCCACAAGCTGATCCAAGGTTCTATATTTAATGGTTCAATTTATATCAATCCGCAAGCTGATCCAAGGTTCTATCGCTAACGCGTCAAAGTTGATGGGGTTAACCGACTAAAAGGGAAAAGTGTCCATATCTATTGTGGGTGGGGTTAACCGACTAAAAGGGATAAGTGACCATATCTATTGAACCAAGCAAGATAGAATCGATTTTGTTTTTGCAGATGGTAGTTTTTTATGTGTATATTAATCCACAAGCTGATCCAAGGTTCTATATTTAATGGTTCAATTTATATCAATCCGCAAGCTGATCCAAGGTTCTATCGCTAACGCGTCAAAGTGGATGGGGTTAACCGACTAAAAGGGAAAAGTGTCCATATCTATTGTGGGTGGGGTTAACCGACTAAAAGGGATAAGTGTCCATATCTATTGAACCAAGCAAGATAGAATCGATTTTGTTTTTGCAGATGATAGTTTTTTATGTGTATATTAATCCACAAGCTGATCCAAGGTTCTATCTTTAATGGTTCAATTTATATCAATCCACAAGCTGATCCAAGGTTCTATCGCTAACGCGTCAATGTGGATGGGGTTAACCGACTAAAAGGGAAAAGTGTCCATATCTATTGTGGGTGGGGTTAACCGACTAAAAGGGATAAGTGTCCATATCTATTGAACCAAGCAAGATAGAATCGATTTTGTTTTTGCAGATGATAGTTTTTTATGTGTATATTAATCCACAAGCTGATCCAAGGTTCTATCTTTAATGGTTCAATTTATATCAATCCACAAGCTGATCCAAGGTTCTATCGCTAACACGTCAAAATGGATGGGGTTAACCGACTAAAATGGAAAAGTGTCCATATCTATTGAACCAAGCAAGGTAGAATCGAATTTATTTTGGCAGATGATAGGCTTTTATGTGTTTATTAATTCAAAAGCTGATACAAGGTTCTATCGTTAACGGTTCAATTTCTACGTCAAAGTGGATGGGATTAACCGACTAAAACGGATAAGTGTCCATATCTATTAAACCGAGCAAGACAGAATCGATTTTATTTTTGCAGATGTTAGGTTTTTATGTGTATATTAATTCAAAAGCTGATACAAGGTTCTATCGTTAACGGTTCAATTTCTACGTCAAAGTGGATGGGATTAACCGAATAAAAGGGATAAGTGTCCATATCTATTGTGGGTGGGGTTAACCGACTAAAAGTGATAAGTGTCCATATCTATTGAACCAAGCAAGATAGAATAGAACTTATTTTTGCAGATGGTAGGTTTTTATGTGTTATTAATCCACAAGCTGATCCAAGGTTCTATCGCTAACGGTTCAATTTCTACGCCAAACTGGGTCGGGTTAACCGACTAAAAGGGATAAGTGTCCATATCTATTGAACCAAGCAAGATAGAATCGATTTTGTTTTTGCAGATGATAGGTTTTAATGTGTATATTGATCCACAAGCTGATCTAAGGTTCTATCGTTAACGGTTCAATTTCTACGTTATAGTGGTTGGGGTTAACCGACTAAAAGGGATAAGTGTCCATATCTATTGAACCAAGCAAGACAGAATCGATTTTATTTTTGCAGACGGTAGTTTTTTATGTGTATATTAATCCACGAGCTGATCCAAGATTCTATCGCTAACGGTTCAATTTCTACGTCATACTGGGTGGGGTTAAGTGACTAAAAGGGATAAGTGTCCATATCTATTGAACCAAGCAAGGTAGAATCGAATTTATTTTTGCAGATGGTAGGTTTTTATGTGTATATTAATCCACAGGCTGATCCAAGGTTCTATCGTTAACGGTTCAATTTCTACGTCATACTGGGTGGGGTTAACCGACTAAAAGGGATAAGTGTCCATATATATTGAACCAAGCAAGACAGAATCGATTTTATTTCTGCAGATGGTAGGTTTTTATGTGTATATTAATACACAATCTGATCCAAGATTCTATCGCTAACGGTTCAATTTCTACGTCATACTGGGTGGGGTTATCCGACTAAAAGGGATAAGTGTCCATATCTATTGAACCAAGCAAGATAGAATCGATTTTGTTTTTGCAGGTGATAGGTTTTTATGTGTATATTATTCCACAAGCCAATACAAGGTTCTATCGTTAACGGTTCAATTTCTACGTTATAGTGGTTTGGGTTAACCGACTAAAAGGGATAAGTGTCCATATCTATTGAACCAAGCAAGATAGAATCGATTTTGTTTTTGCAGGTGATAGGTTTTTATGTGTATATTATTCCACAAGCCAATACAAGGTTCTATCGTTAACGGTTCAATTTCTACGTTATAGTGGTTTGGGTTAACCGACTAAAAGGGATAAGTGTCCATATCTATTGAACCAAGCAAGACAGAATCGATTTTATTTTTGCAGATGGTAGGTTTTTATGTGTATATTAATCCACAAGCTGATCCAAGGTTCTATCGCTAGCGGTTCAATTTCTACGTCATACTGGGTGGGGTTAACCGACTAAAAGGGATAAGTGTCCATATCTATTGAACCAAGCAAGATAGAATCGATTTTGTTTTCGCAGGTGATAGGTTTTTATGTGTTTATTAATCCACAAGCTGATCCAAGGTTCTATCTTTAATGGTTCAATTTATATCAATCCGCAAGCTGATCCAAGGTTCTATCGCTAACGCGTCAAAGTTGATGGGGTTAACCGACTAAAAGGGAAAAGTGTCCATATCTATTGTGGGTGGGGTTAACCGACTAAAAGGGATAAGTGACCATATCTATTGAACCAAGCAAGATAGAATCGATTTTGTTTTTGAAGATGATAGGTTTTTATGTATATATTATACTAACCCACAAGCTGATCCAAGGTTCTATCGTTAACGGTTCAATTTCTACGTTATAGTGGATGGGGTAAACCGACTAAAAGGGATAAGTATACATATCTATTGAACCAAGGAAGATAGAATCGAATTTATTTTTGCAGATGATAGGTTTTTAAGTGTATATTAATCCACAAGCTGATCTAAGGTTCTATCGTTAACGGTTCAATTTCTACGTCAAAGTGGGTGGGGTTAACCGACTAGAAGGGATAAGTATCCATATCTATTAAATCAAGCAAGATAGAATCGATTTTGTTTTTGCAGATGATAGTTTTTATGTGTATATTAATCCACAAGCTGATCCAAGGTTCTATCTTTAATGGTTCAATTTATATCAATCCGCAAGCTGATCCAAGGTTCTATCGCTAACGCGTCAAAGTTGATGGGGTTAACCGACTAAAAGGGAAAAGTGTCCATATCTATTGTGGGTGGGGTTAACCGACTAAAAGGGATAAGTGACCATATCTATTGAACCAAGCAAGATAGAATCGATTTTGTTTTTGCAGATGGTAGTTTTTTATGTGTATATTAATCCACAAGCTGATCCAAGGTTCTATATTTAATGGTTCAATTTATATCAATCCGCAAGCTGATCCAAGGTTCTATCGCTAACGCGTCAAAGTTGATGGGGTTAACCGACTAAAAGGGAAAAGTGTCCATATCTATTGTGGGTGGGGTTAACCGACTAAAAGGGATAAGTGACCATATCTATTGAACCAAGCAAGATAGAATCGATTTTGTTTTTGCAGATGGTAGTTTTTTATGTGTATATTAATCCACAAGCTGATCCAAGGTTCTATATTTAATGGTTCAATTTATATCAATCCGCAAGCTGATCCAAGGTTCTATCGCTAACGCGTCAAAGTGGATGGGGTTAACCGACTAAAAGGGAAAAGTGTCCATATCTATTGTGGGTGGGGTTAACCGACTAAAAGGGATAAGTGTCCATATCTATTGAACCAAGCAAGATAGAATCGATTTTGTTTTTGCAGATGATAGTTTTTTATGTGTATATTAATCCACAAGCTGATCCAAGGTTCTATCTTTAATGGTTCAATTTATATCAATCCACAAGCTGATCCAAGGTTCTATCGCTAACGCGTCAATGTGGATAGGGTTAACCGACTAAAAGGGAAAAGTGTCCATATCTATTGTGGGTGGGGTTAACCGACTAAAAGGGATAAGTGTCCATATCTATTGAACCAAGCAAGATAGAATCGATTTTGTTTTTGCAGATGATAGTTTTTTATGTGTATATTAATCCACAAGCTGATCCAAGGTTCTATCTTTAATGGTTCAATTTATATCAATCCACAAGCTGATCCAAGGTTCTATCGCTAACACGTCAAAATGGATGGGGTTAACCGACTAAAATGGAAAAGTGTCCATATCTATTGAACCAAGCAAGGTAGAATCGAATTTATTTTTGCAGATGATAGGCTTTTATGTGTTTATTAATTCAAAAGCTGATACAAGGTTCTATCGTTAACGGTTCAATTTCTACGTCCAAGTGGATGGGATTAACCGAATAAAAGGGATAAGTGTCCATATCTATTGTGGGTGGGGTTAACCGACTAAAAGTGATAAGTGTCCATATCTATTGAACCAAGCAAGATAGAATAGAACTTATTTTTGCAGATGGTAGGTTTTTATGTGTTATTAATCCACAAGCTGATCCAAGGTTCTATCGCTAACGGTTCAATTTCTACGCCAAACTGGGTCGGGTTAACCGACTAAAAGGGATAAGTGTCCATATCTATTGAACCAAGCAAGATAGAATCGATTTTGTTTTTGCAGACGGTAGTTTTTTATGTGTATATTAATCCACGAGCTGATCCAAGATTCTATCGCTAACGGTTCAATTTCTACGTCATACTGGGTGGGGTTAAGTGACTAAAAGGGATAAGTGTCCATATCTATTGAACCAAGCAAGGTAGAATCGAATTTATTTTTGCAGATGGTAGGTTTTTATGTGTTATTAATCCACAAGCTGATCTAAGGTTCTATCGTTAACGGTTCAATTTCTACGTTATAGTGGTTGGGGTTAACCGACTAAAAGGGATAAGTGTCCATATCTATTGAACCAAGCAAGACAGAATCGATTTTATTTCTGCAGACGGTAGTTTTTTATGTGTATATTAATCCACGAGCTGATCCAAGATTCTATCGCTAACGGTTCAATTTCTACGTCATACTGGGTGGGGTTAAGTGACTAAAAGGGATAAGTGTCCATATCTATTGAACCAAGCAAGGTAGAATCGAATTTATTTTTGCAGATGGTAGGTTTTTATGTGTATATTAATCCACAGGCTGATCCAAGGTTCTAGCGTTAACGGTTCAATTTCTACGTCATACTGGGTGGGGTTAACCGACTAAAAGGGATAAGTGTCCATATATATTGAACCAAGCAAGACAGAATCGATTTTATTTCTGCAGATGGTAGGTTTTTATGTGTATATTAATACACAATCTGATCCAAGATTCTATCGCTAACGGTTCAATTTCTACGTCATACTGGGTGGGGTTATCCGACTAAAAGGGATAAGTGTCCATATCTATTGAACCAAGCAAGATAGAATCGATTTTGTTTTTGCAGGTGATAGGTTTTTATGTGTATATTATTCCACAAGCCAATACAAGGTTCTATCGTTAACGGTTCAATTTCTACGTTATAGTGGTTTGGGTTAACCGACTAAAAGGGATAAGTGTCCATATCTATTGAACCAAGCAAGACAGAATCGATTTTATTTTTGCAGATGGTAGGTTTTTATGTGTATATTAATCCACAAGCTGATCCAAGGTTCTATCGCTAGCGGTTCAATTTCTACGTCATACTGGATGGGGTTAACCGACTAAAAGGGATAAGTGTCCATATCTATTGAACCAAGCAAGATAGAATCGATTTTGTTTTTGCAGGTGATAGGTTTTTATGTGTATATTATTCCACAAGCCAATACAAGGTTCTATCGTTAACGGTTCAATTTCTACGTTATAGTGGTTTGGGTTAACCGACTAAAAGGGATAAGTGTCCATATCTATTGAACCAAGCAAGACAGAATCGATTTTATTTTTGCAGATGGTAGGTTTTTATGTGTATATTAATCCACAAGCTGATCCAAGGTTCTATCGCTAGCGGTTCAATTTCTACGTCATACTGGGTGGGGTTAACCGACTAAAAGGGATAAGTGTCCATATCTATTGAACCAAGCAAGATAGAATCGATTTTGTTTTCGCAGGTGATAGGTTTTTATGTGTTTATTAATCCACAAGCTGATCCAAGGTTCTATCGCTAACGGTTCAATTTCTACGTCATACTGGGTGGGGTTAACCGACTAATAGGGATAAGTGTCCATATCTATTGAACCAAGCAAGGTAGAATCGAATTTATTTTTGCAGATGGTAGGTTTTTATATGCATATTAATCCACAAGCTGATCCAAGGTTCTATCGCTAACGATTCAATTTCTACGTCAAACTGGGTGGGGTTAACCGACTAAAAGGGATAAGTGTCCACATCTATTGAACAAAGCAAGACAGAATCGATTTTATTTTTGCAGATTATAGCTTTTTATATGTATATTAATCCACAAGCTGATCCAAGGTTCTATCGTTAACGGTTCAATTTCTACGTTATAGTGGTTGGGGTTAACCGACTAAAAGGGATAAGTGTCCATATCTATTGAACCAAGCAAGATAGAATCGATTTTGTTTTTGCAGATGATAGGTTATTATGTGTATATTAATCCACAAGCTGATCCAAGGTTCTATCGTTAACGGTTCAATGTCTACGTCAAAGTGGGTAGGGTTAACCGAATAAAAGGGATAAGTGTCCATATCTATTGAACCAAGCAAGATAGAATCCATTTTGTTTTTGCAGGTGATAGGTTTTTATGTGTATATTATTCCACAAGCCAATACAAGGTTCTATCGTTAACGGTTCAATTTCTACGTCAAAGTGGATTGGGTTAACCTACTAAAAGGGATAAGTGTCCATATCTATTGTGGGTGAGGTTAACCGACTAAAAGGTATAAGTGTCCATATCTATTGAACCAAGCAAGATAGAACGATTTTGTTTTTGCAGATGATAGGTTTTTATGCGTATATTAATCCACAAGCTGATCAAAGGCTCTATCTTTAACGGTTCAATTTCTACGTCATACTGGGTGGGGTTAACCGACTAATAGGAATAAGTGTCCATATCTATTGAACCAAGCAAGGTAGAATCGAATTTATTTTTGCAGATGGTAGGTTTTTATATGCATATTAATACACAAGCTGATCCAAGGTTCTATCGCTAACGATTCAATTTCTACGTCAAACTGGGTGGGGTTAACCGACTAAAGGGGATAAGTGTCCATATCTATTGAACAAAGCAAGACAGAATCGATTTTATTTTTGCAGATTATAGCTTTTTATATGTATATTAATCCACAAGCTAATCCAAGGTTCTATCGTTAACGGTTCAATTTCTACGTTATAGTGGTTGGGGTTAACCGACTAAAAGGGATAAGTGTCCATATCTATTGAACCAAGCAAGATAGAATCGATTTTGTTTTTGCAGATGATAGGTTATTATGTGTATATTAATCCACAAGCTGATCCAAGGTTCTATCGTTAACGGTTCAATGTCTACGTCAAAGTGGGTAGGGTTAACCGAATAAAAGGGATAAGTGTCCATATCTATTGAACCAAGCAAGATAGAATCCATTTTGTTTTTGCAGGTGATAGGTTTTTATGTGTATATTATTCCACAAGCCAATACAAGGTTCTATCGTTAACGGTTCAATTTCTACGTCAAAGTGGATTGGGTTAACCTACTAAAAGGGATAAGTGTCCATATCTATTGTGGGTGAGGTTAACCGACTAAAAGGGATAAGTGTCCATATCTATTGAACCAAGCAAGATAGAACGATTTTATTTTTGCAGATGATAGGTTTTTATGCGTATATTAATCCACAAGCTTATCAAAGGCTCTATCTTTAATGGTTCAATTTCTACGTCATAGTGGGTGGGGTTAACCGACTAAAAGGGATAAGTATACATATCTGTTGAACCAAGCAAGATAGAATCGAATTTATTTTTGCAGATGGTAGGTTTTTATGTGTATATTATTCCACAAGCCAATACAATGTTCTATCGTTAACGGTTCAATTTCTACGTCAAAGTGGATTGGGTTAACCTACTAAAAGGGATAAGTGTCCATATCTATTGTGGGTGAGGTTAACCGACTAAAAGGGATAAGTGTCCATATCTATTGAACCAAGCAAGATAGAACGATTTTATTTTTGCAGATGATAGGTTTTTATGCGTATATTAATCCACAAGCTTATCAAAGGCTCTATCTTTAATGGTTCAATTTCTACGTCATAGTGGGAGGGGTTAACCGACTAAAAGGGATAAGTATACATATCTGTTGAACCAAGCAAGATAGAATCGAATTTATTTTTGCAGATGGTAGTTTTTTATATGTATATTCATCCACAAGCTGATCCAAGGTTCTATCGCTAACGGTTCAATTTCTACGTTATACTGGGTGGGGTTAACCGACTAAAAGGGATAAGTGTCCATATCTATTGAACCAAGTAAGATAGAATCGATTTTGTTTTTGCAGATGATAGGTTATTATGTGTATATTAATCCACAAGCTGATCCAAGGTTCTATCGTTAACGGTTCAATTTCTACGTCAAAGTGGGTAGGGTTAACCGAATAAAAGGGATAAGTGTCCATATCTATTGAACCAAGCAAGATAGAATCCATTTTGTTTTTGCAGGTGATAGGTTTTTATGTGTATATTATTCCACAAGCCAATACAAGGTTCTATCGTTAACGGTTCAATTTCTACGTCAAAGTGGATTGGGTTAACCTACTAAAAGGGATAAGTGTCCATATCTATTGTGGGTGAGGTTAACCGACTAAAAGGGATAAGTGTCCATATCTATTGAACCAAGCAAGATAGAACGATTTTATTTTTGCAGATGATAGGTTTTTATGCGTATATTAATCCACAAGCTTATCAAAGGCTCTATCTTTAACGGTTCAATTTCTACGTCATACTGGGTGGGGTTAACCGACTAAAAGGGATAAGTGTCCATATATATTGAACCAAGCAAGACAGAATCGATTTTATTTCTGCAGATGATAGGTTTTTATGTGCATATTAATACACAAGCTGATCCAAGGTTCTATCGCTAACGGTTCAATTTCTACGTCATACTGGGTGGGGTTATCCAACTAAAAGGGATAAGTGTCCATATATATTGAACCAAGCAAGACAGAATCGATTTTATTTCTGCAGATGATAGGTTTTTATGTGTATATTAATCCACAAGCTGATCCAAGATTCTATCGCTATCGGTTCAATTTCTACGTAATACTGGGTGGGGTTAACTGAATAAAAGGGATAAGTGTCCATATCTATTGAACCAAGCAAGGTAGAATCGAATTTATTTTTGCAGATGTTAGGTTTTTATGTGTATATTAATCCACAGGCTGATACAAGGTTCTATCCTTAACGGTTCAATTTCTACGTCATACTGGGTGGGGTTAACCGACTAAAAGGGATAAGTGTCCATATCTATTGAACCAAGCAAGATAGAATCGATTTTGTTTTTGCAGATGATAGGTTATTATGTGTATATTAATCCACAAGCTGATCCAAGGTTCTATCGTTAACGGTTCAATTTCTACGTCAAAGTGGGTAGGGTTAACCGAATAAAAGGGATAAGTGTCCATATCTATTGAACCAAGCAAGATAGAATCCATTTTGTTTTTGCAGGTGATAGGTTTTTATGTGTATATTATTCCACAAGCCAATACAATGTTCTATCGTTAACGGTTCAATTTCTACGTCAAAGTGGATTGGGTTAACCTACTAAAAGGGATAAGTGTCCATATCTATTGTGGGTGAGGTTAACCGACTAAAAGGGATAAGTGTCCATATCTATTGAACCAAGCAAGGTAGAACGATTTTGTTTTTGCAGATGATAGGTTTTTATGCGTATATTAATCCACAAGCTGATCAAAGGCTCTATCTTTAACGGTTCAATTTCTACGTCATACTGGGTGGGGTTAACCGACTAATAGGAATAAGTGTCCATATCTATTGAACCAAGCAAGGTAGAATCGAATTTATTTTTGCAGATGGTAGTTTTTTATATGCATATTAATCCACAAGCTGATCCAAGGATCTATCGCTAACGATTCAATTTCTACGTCAAACTGGGTGGGGTTAACCGACTAAAAGGGATATGTGTCCATATCTATTGAACAAAGCAAGACAGAATCGATTTTATTTTTGCAGATTATAGCTTTTTATATGTATATTAATCCACAAGCTGATCCAAGGTTCTATCGTTAACGGTTCAATTTCTACGTTATAGTGGTTGGGGTTAACCGACTAAAAGGGATAAGTGTCCATATCTATTGAACCAAGCAAGATAGAATCCATTTTGTTTTTGCAGGTGATAGGTTTTTATATGTATATTATTCCACAAGCCAATACATGGTTCTATCGTTAACGGTTCAATTTCTACGTCAAAGTGGATTGGGTTAACCTACTAAAAGGGATAAGTGTCCATATCTATTGTGGGTGAGGTTAACCGACTAAAAGGGTTAAGTGTCCATATCTATTGAACCAAGCAAGATAGAACGATTTTGTTTTTGCAGATGATAGGTTTTTATGCGTATATTAATCCACAAGCTGACCAAAGGCTCTATCTTTAATGGTTCAATTTCTACGTCATAGTGGGTGGGGTTAACCGACTAAAAGGGATAAGTATACATATCTATTGAACCAAGCAAGATAGAATCGAATTTATTTTTGCAGATGGTAGTTTTTTATGTGTATATTCATCCACAAGCTGATCCAAGGTTCTATCGCTAACGGTTCAATTTCTACGTTATACTGGGTGGGGTTAACTGACTAAAAGGGATAAGTGTCCATATCTATTGAACCAAGTAAGATAGAATCGATTTTATTTTTGCAGTTGATAGGGTTTTATGTGTATATTAATCCACAAGCTGATCCAAGGCTCTATCTTTAATGGTTCAATTTCTACGTCATAGTGGGTGGAGTTAACCGACTAAAAGGGATAAGTATACAAATCTATTGAACCAAGCAAGATAGAATCGAATTTATTTTTGCAGATGGTAGGTTTTTATGTGTGTATTAATCCACAGGCTGATCCAAGGTTCTATCGTTAACGGTTCAATTTCTACGTCATACTGGGTGGGGTTAACCGACTAAAAGGGATAAGTGTCCATATATATTGAACCAAGCAAGACAGAATCGATTTTATTTCTGCAGATGGTAGGTTTTTATGTGTATATTAATACACAAGCTGATCCAAGGTTCTATCGCTAACGGTTCAATTTCTACGTCATACTGGGTGGGGTTAACTGACTAAAAGGGATAAGTGTCCATATCTATTGAACCAAGCAAGGTAGAATCGAATTTATTTTTGCAGATGGTAGGTTTTTATGTATATATTAATCCACAGGCTGATCCAAGGTTCTATCGTTAACGGTTCAATTTCTACGTCATACTGGGTGGGGTTAACCGACTAAAAGGGATAAGTGTCCATATATATTGAACCAAGCAAGACAGAATCGATTTTATTTCTGCAGATGGTAGGTTTTTATGTGCATATTAATACACAAGCTGATCCAAGGTTCTATCGCTAACGGTTCAATTTCTACGTCATACTGGGTGGGGTTATCCGACTAAAAGGGATAAGTGTCCATATATATTGAACCAAGCAAGACAGAATCGATTTTATTTCTGCAGATGATAGGTTTTTATGTGTATATTAATCCACAAGCTGATCCAAGATTCTATCGCTAACGGTTCAATTTCTACGTCATACTGGGTGGGGTTAACTGACTAAAAGGGATAAGTGTCCATATCTATTGAACCAAGCAAGGTAGAATCGAATTTATTTTTGCAGATGTTAGGTTTTTATGTGTATATTAATCCACAGGCTGATCCAAGGTTCTATCCTTAACGGTTCAATTTCTACGTCACACTGGGTGGGGTTAACCGACTAAAAGGGGTAAGTGTCCATATATATTGAACCAAGCAAGACAGAATCGATTTTATTTCTGCAGATGGTAGGTTTTTATGTGTATATTAATACACAAGCTGATCCAAGGTTCTGTCGCTAACGGTTCAATTTCTACGTCATACTGGGTGGGGTTATCCGACTAAAAGGGATAAGTGTCCATATCTATTGAACCAAGCAAGATAGAATCGATTTTATT
Organism: Eurosta solidaginis; assembly: GCF_040869045.1. Lineage (NCBI taxonomy): Eukaryota > Metazoa > Arthropoda > Insecta > Diptera > Tephritidae > Eurosta > Eurosta solidaginis. The sequence continues at coordinate 36,531 of NW_027137084.1, read as the reverse complement.
TTTGCAGGTTATAGCTTTTTATGTGTATATTAATCCACAAGCTGATCCAAGGTTATATCGTTAACGGTTCAATTTCTACGTCATACTGGGTGGGGTTAACTGACTAAAAGGGATAAGTGTCCATATCTATTGAACCAAGCAAGATAGAATCGAATTTATTTTTGCATATGGTAGTTTTTTATGTGTATATTCATCCACAAGCTGATCTAAGGTTCTGTCGCTAACTGTTCAATTTCTACGTTATACTGGGTGGGGTTAACCGACTAAAAGGGATAAGTGTCCATATCTATTGAACCAAGTAAGATAGAATCGATTTTATTTTTGCAGATGATAGACAGACTCGATTTTATTTTTGCAGATTATAGCTTTTTATATGTATATTAATCCACAAGCTGATCCAAGGTTCTGTCGTTAACGGTTCAATTTCTACGTTATAGTGGTTGGGGTTAACCGACTAAAAGGGATAAGTGTCCATATCTATTGAACCAAGCAAGACAGAATCGATTTTGTTTTTGCAGATGATAGGTTTTTATGTGTATATTAATCCACAAGCTGATCCAAGGTTCTATCGTTAACGGTTCAATTTCTACGTCAAAGTGGATTGGGTTAACCTACTAAAAGGGATAAGTGTCCATATCTATTGTGGGTGAGGTTAACCGACTAAAAGGGATAAGTGTCCATATCTATTGAACCAAGCAAGATAGAACGATTTTGTTTTTGCAGATGATAGGTTTTTAAGCGTATATTAATCCACAAGCTGATCAAAGGCTCTATCTTTAACGGTTCAATTTCTACGTCATACTGGGTGGGGTTAACCGACTAATAGGAATAAGTGTCCATATCTATTGAACCAAGCAAGGTAGAATCGAATTTATTTTTGCAGATGGTAGTTTTTTATACGCATATTAATCCACAAGCTGATCCAAGGATCTATCGCTAACGATTCAATTTCTACGTCAAACTGGGTGGGGTTAACCGACTAAAAGGGATAAGTGTCCATATCTATTGAACAAAGCAAGACAGAATCGATTTTATTTTTGCAGATTATAGCTTTTTATATGTATATTAATCCACAAGCTGATCCAAGGTTCTATCGTTAACGGTTCAATTTCTACGTTATAGTGGTTGGGGTTAACCGACTAAAAGGGATAAGTGTCCATATCTATGGAACCAAGCAAGATAGAATCCATTTTGTTTTTGCAGGTGATAGGTTTTTATATGTATATTATTCCACAAGCCAATACATGGTTCTATCGTTAACGGTTCAATTTCTACGTCAAAGTGGATTGGGTTAACCTACTAAAAGGGATAAGTGTCCATATCTATTGTGGGTGAGGTTAACCGACTAAAAGGGTTAAGTGTCCATATCTATTGAACCAAGCAAGATAGAACGATTTTGTTTTTGCAGATGATAGGTTTTTATGCGTATATTAATCCACAAGCTGACCAAAGGCTCTATCTTTAATGGTTCAATTTCTACGTCATAGTGGGTGGGGTTAACCGACTAAAAGGGATAAGTATACATATCTATTGAACCAAGCAAGATAGAATCGAATTTATTTTTGCAGATGGTAGTTTTTTATGTGTATATTCATCCACAAGCTGATCCAAGGTTCTATCGCTAACGGTTCAATTTCTACGTTATACTGGGTGGGGTTAACTGACTAAAAGGGATAAGTGTCCATATCTATTGAACCAAGTAAGATAGAATCGATTTTATTTTTGCAGATGATAGGGTTTTATGTGTATATTAATCCACAAGCTGATCCAAGGCTCTATCTTTAATGGTTCAATTTCTACGTCATAGTGGGTGGAGTTAACCGACTAAAAGGGATAAGTATACAAATCTATTGAACCAAGCAAGATAGAATCGAATTTATTTTTGCAGATGGTAGGTTTTTATGTGTGTATTAATCCACAGGCTGATCCAAGGTTCTATCGTTAACGGTTCAATTTCTACGTCATACTGGGTGGGGTTAACCGACTAAAAGGGATAAGTGTCCATATATATTGAACCAAGCAAGATAGAATCGATTTTATTTCTGCAGATGGTAGGTTTTTATGTGTATATTAATACACAAGCTGATCCAAGGTTCTATCGCTAACGGTTCAATTTCTACGTCATACTGGGTGGGGTTAACTGACTAAAAGGGATAAGTGTCCATATCTATTGAACCAAGCAAGGTAGAATCGAATTTATTTTTGCAGATGGTAGGTTTTTATGTATATATTAATCCACAGGCTGATCCAAGGTTCTATCGTTAACGGTTCAATTTCTACGTCATACTGGGTGGGGTTAACCGACTAAAAGGGATAAGTGTCCATATATATTGAACCAAGCAAGACAGAATCGATTTTATTTCTGCAGATGGTAGGTTTTTATGTGCATATTAATACACAAGCTGATCCAAGGTTCTATCGCTAACGGTTCAATTTCTACGTCATACTGGGTGGGGTTATCCGACTAAAAGGGATAAGTGTCCATATATATTGAACCAAGCAAGACAGAATCGATTTTATTTCTGCAGATGATAGGTTTTTATGTGTATATTAATCCACAAGCTGATCCAAGATTCTATCGCTAACGGTTCAATTTCTACGTCATACTGGGTGGGGTTAACTGACTAAAAGGGATAAGTGTCCATATCTATTGAACCAAGCAAGGTAGAATCGAATTTATTTTTGCAGATGTTAGGTTTTTATGTGTATATTAATCCACAGGCTGATCCAAGGTTCTATCCTTAACGGTTCAATTTCTACGTCACACTGGGTGGGGTTAACCGACTAAAAGGGGTAAGTGTCCATATATATTGAACCAAGCAAGACAGAATCGATTTTATTTCTGCAGATGGTAGGTTTTTATGTGTATATTAATACACAAGCTGATCCAAGGTTCTGTCGCTAACGGTTCAATTTCTACGTCATACTGGGTGGGGTTATCCGACTAAAAGGGATAAGTGTCCATATCTATTGAACCAAGCAAGATAGAATCGATTTTATTTTTGCAGGTTATAGCTTTTTATGTGTATATTAATCCACAAGCTGATCCAAGGTTATATCGTTAACGGTTCAATTTCTACGTCATACTGGGTGGGGTTAACTGACTAAAAGGGATAAGTGTCCATATCTATTGAACCAAGCAAGATAGAATCGAATTTATTTTTGCAGATGGTAGTTTTTTATGTGTATATTCATCCACAAGCTGATCTAAGGTTCTGTCGCTAACTGTTCAATTTCTACGTTATACTGGGTGGGGTTAACCGACTAAAAGGGATAAGTGTCCATATCTATTGAACCAAGTAAGATAGAATCGATTTTATTTTTGCAGATGATAGACAGACTCGATTTTATTTTTGCAGATTATAGCTTTTTATATGTATATTAATCCACAAGCTGATCCAAGGTTCTGTCGTTAACGGTTCAATTTCTACGTTATAGTGGTTGGGGTTAACCGACTAAAAGGGATAAGTGTCCATATCTATTGAACCAAGCAAGACAGAATCGATTTTGTTTTTGCAGATGATAGGTTTTTATGTGTATATTAATCCACAAGCTGATCCAAGGTTCTATCGTTAACGGTTCAATTTCTACGTCAAAGTGGATTGGGTTAACCTACTAAAAGGGATAAGTGTCCATATCTATTGTGGGTGAGGTTAACCGACTAAAAGGGATAAGTGTCCATATCTATTGAACCAAGCAAGATAGAACGATTTTGTTTTTGCAGATGATAGGTTTTTAAGCGTATATTAATCCACAAGCTGATCAAAGGCTCTATCTTTAACGGTTCAATTTCTACGTCATACTGGGTGGGGTTAACCGACTAATAGGAATAAGTGTCCATATCTATTGAACCAAGCAAGGTAGAATCGAATTTATTTTTGCAGATGGTAGTTTTTTATATGCATATTAATCCACAAGCTGATCCAAGGATCTATCGCTAACGATTCAATTTCTACGTCAAACTGGGTGGGGTTAACCGACTAAAAGGGATAAGTGTCCATATCTATTGAACAAAGCAAGACAGAATCGATTTTATTTTTGCAGATTATAGCTTTTTATATGTATATTAATCCACAAGCTGATCCAAGGTTCTATCGTTAACGGTTCAATTTCTACGTTATAGTGGTTGGGGTTAACCGACTAAAAGGGATAAGTGTCCATATCTATGGAACCAAGCAAGATAGAATCCATTTTGTTTTTGCAGGTGATAGGTTTTTATATGTATATTATTCCACAAGCCAATACATGGTTCTATCGTTAACGGTTCAATTTCTACGTCAAAGTGGATTGGGTTAACCTACTAAAAGGGATAAGTGTCCATATCTATTGTGGGTGAGGTTAACCGACTAAAAGGGTTAAGTGTCCATATCTATTGAACCAAGCAAGATAGAACGATTTTGTTTTTGCAGATGATAGGTTTTTATGCGTATATTAATCCACAAGCTGACCAAAGGCTCTATCTTTAATGGTTCAATTTCTACGTCATAGTGGGTGGGGTTAACCGACTAAAAGGGATAAGTATACATATCTATTGAACCAAGCAAGATAGAATCGAATTTATTTTTGCAGATGGTAGTTTTTTATGTGTATATTCATCCACAAGCTGATCCAAGGTTCTATCGCTAACGGTTCAATTTCTACGTTATACTGGGTGGGGTTAACTGACTAAAAGGGATAAGTGTCCATATCTATTGAACCAAGCAAGATAGAATCGATTTTATTTTTGCAGGTTATAGCTTTTTATGTGTATATTAATCCACAAGCTGATCCAAGGTTATATCGTTAACGGTTCAATTTCTACGTCATACTGGGTGGGGTTAACTGACTAAAAGGGATAAGTGTCCATATCTATTGAACCAAGCAAGATAGAATCGAATTTATTTTTGCAGATGGTAGGTTTTTATGTGTGTATTCATCCACATGCCGATCCAAGGTTCTATCGCTAACTGTTCAATTTCTACGTTATACTGGGTGGGGTTAACCGACTAAAAGGGATAAGTGTCCATATCTATTGAACCAAGTAAGATAGAATAGATTTTATTTTTGCAGATGATAGGGTTTTATGTGTATATTAATCCACAAGCTGATCCAAGGCTCTATCTTTAATGGTTCAATTTCTACATCATAGTGGGTGGGGTTAACCGACTAAAAGCGATAAGTATACAAATCTATTGAACCAAGCAAGATAGAATCGAATTTATTTTTGCAGATGGTAGGTTTTTATGTGTGTATTAATCCACAGGCTGATCCAAGGTTCTATCGCTAACGATTCAATTTCTACGTCAAACTGGGTGGGGTTAACCGACTAAAAGGGATAAGTGTCCATATCTATTGAACAAAGCAAGACAGACTCGATTTTATTTTTGCAGATTATAGCTTTTTATATGTATATTAATCCACAAGCTGATCCAAGGTTCTGTCGTTAACGGCTCAATTTCTACGTTATAGTGGTTGGGGTTAACCGACTAAAAGGGATAAGTGTCCATATCTATTGAACCAAGCAAGATAGAATCAATTTTGTTTTTGCAGATGATAGGTTTTTATGTGTACATTAATCCACAAGCTGATCCAAGGTTCTATCGTTAACGGTTCAATTTCTACGTCAAAGTGGGTAGGGTTAACCGAATAAAAGGGATAAGTGTCCATATCTATTGAACCAAGCAAGATAGAATCCATTTTGTTTTTGCAGGTGATAGGTTTTTATGTGTATATTATTCCACAAGCCAATACAAGGTTCTATCGTTAACGGTTCAATTTCTACGTCAAAGTGGATTGGGTTAACCTACTAAAAGGGATAAGTGTCCATATCTTTTGTGGGTGAGGTTAACCGACTAAAAGGGATAAGTGTCCATATCTATTGAACCAAGCAAGCTAGAACGATTTTGTTTTTGCAGATGATAGGTTTTTATGCGTATATTAATCCACAAGCTGATCAAAGGCTCTATCTTTAACGGTTCAATTTCTACGTCTTACTGGGTGGGGTTAACCGACTAATAGGAATAAGTGTCCATATCTATTGAACCAAGCAAGGTAGAATCGAATCTATTTTTGCAGATGGTAGGTTTTTATATGCATATTAATCCACAAGCTGATCCAAGGTTCTATCGCTAACGATTCAATTTCTACGTCAAACTGGGTGGGGTTAACCGACTAAAAGGGATAAGTGTCCATATCTATTGAACAAAGCAAGACAGAATCGATTTTATTTTTGCAGATTATAGCTTTTTATATGTATATTAATCCACAAGCTGATCCAAGGTTCTATCGTAACGGTTCAATTTCTACGTTATAGTGGTTGGGGTTAACCGACTAAAAGGGATAAGTGTCCATATCTATTGAACGAAGCAAGATAGAATCGATTTTGTTTTTGAAGATGATAGGTTTTTATGTGTATATTAATCCACAAGCTGATCCAATGTTCTATCGTTAACGGTTCAATTTCTACGTCAAAGTGGGTAGGGTTAACCGAATAAAAGGGATAAGTGTCCATATCTATTGAACCAAGCAAGATAGAATCCATTTTGTTTTTGCAGGTGATAGGTTTTTATGTGTACATTATTCCGCAAGCCAATACAAGGTTCTATCGTTAGCGGTTCAATTTCTACGTCAAAGTGGATTGGGTTAACCTACTAAAAGGGATAAGTGTCCATATCTATTGTGGGTGAGGTTAACCGACTAAAAGGGATAAGTGTCCATATCTATTGAACCAAGCAAGATATAACGATTTGGTTTTTGCAGATGATAGGTTTTTATGCGTATATTAATCCACAAGCTGATCAAAGGCTCTATCTTTAATGGTTCAATTTCTACGTCATAGTGGGTGGGGTTAACCGACTAAAAGGGATAAGTATACATATCTATTGAACCAAGCAAGATAGAATCGAATTTATTTTTGCAGATGGTAGTTTTTTATATGTATATTCATCCACAAGCTGATCCAAGGTTCTATCGCTAACGGTTCAATTTCTACGTCATACTGGGTGGGGTTAACCGACTAAAAGGGATAAGTGTCCATATATATTGAACCAAGCAAGACAGAATCGATTTTATTTCTGCAGATGGTAGGTTTTTATGTGCCTATTAATACACAAGCTGATCCAAGGTTCTATCGCTAACGGTTCAATTTCTACGTCATACTGGGTGGGGTTATCCGACTAAAAGGGATAAGTGTCCATATATATTGAACCAAGCAAGACAGAATCGATTTTATTTCTGCAGATGGTAGGTTTTTATGTGCCTATTAATACACAAGCTGATCCAAGGTTCTATCGCTAACGGTTCAATTTCTACGTCATACTGGGTGGGGTTATCCGACTAAAAGGGATAAGTGTCCATATATATTGAACCAAGCAAGACAGAATCGATTTTATTTCTGCAGATGGTAGGTTTTTATGTGCCTATTAATACACAAGCTGATCCAAGGTTCTATCGCTAACGGTTCAATTTCTACGTCATACTGGGTGGGGTTAACCGACTAAAAGGGATAAGTGTCCATATATATTGAACCAAGCAAGACAGAATCGATTTTATTTCTGCAGATGGTAGGTTTTTATGTGCCTATTAATACACAAGCTGATCCAAGGTTCTATCGCTAACGGTTCAATTTCTACGTCATACTGGGTGGGGTTATCCGACTAAAAGGGATAAGTGTCCATATATATTGAACCAAGCAAGACAGAATCGATTTTATTTCTGCAGATGATAGGTTTTTATGTGTATATTTATCCACAAGCTGATCCAAGATTCTATCGCTAACGGTTCAATTTCTACGTCATACTGGGTGGGGTTAACTGACTAAAAGGGATAAGTGTCCATATATATTGAACCAAGCAAGGTAGAATCGAATTTATTTTTGCAGATATTAGGTTTTTATATGTATATTAATCCACAGGCTGATCCAAGGTTCTATCGTTAACGGTTCAATTTCTACGTCATACTGGGTGGGGTTGACCGACTAAAAGGGGTAAGTGTCCATATATATTGAAACAAGCAAGACAGAATCGATTTTATTTCTGCAGATGGTAGGTTTTTATGTGCCTATTAATACACAAGCTGATCCAAGGTTCTATCGCTAACGGTTCAATTTCTACGTCATACTGGGTGGGGTTATCCGACTAAAAGGGATAAGTGTCCATATATATTGAACCAAGCAAGACAGAATCGATTTTATTTCTGCAGATGATAGGTTTTTATGTGTATATTCATCCACAAGCTGATCCAAGGTTCTATCGCTAACTGTTCAATTTCTACGTTATACTGGGTGGGGTTAACCGACTAAAAGGGATAAGTGTCCATATCTATTGAACCAAGCAAGATAGAATCGATTTTGTTTTTGAAGATGATAGGTTTTTATGTGTATATTAATCCACAAGCAGATCCAATGTTCTATAGTTAACGGTTCAATTTCTACGTCAAAGTGGGTAGGGTTAACCGAATAAAAGGGATAAGTGTCCATATCTATTGAACCAAGCAAGATAGAATCCATTTTGTTTTTGCAGGTGATAGGTTTTTATGTGTATATTATTCCACAAGCCAATACAAGGTTCTATCGTTAACGGTTCAATTTCTACGTCAAAGTGGATTGGGTTAACCTACTAAAAGGGATAAGTGTCCATATCTATTGTGGGTGAGGTTAACCGACTAAAAGGGATAAGTGTCCATATCTATTGAAACAAGCAAGATATAACGATTTTGTTTTTGCAGATGATAGGTTTTTATGCGTATATTAATCCACAAGCTGATCAAAGGCTCTATCTTTAATGGTTCAATTTCTACGTCATACTGGGTGGGGTTATCCGACTAAAAGGGATAAGTGTCCATATCTATTGAACCAAGCAAGATAGAATCGATTTTGTTTTTGCAGGTTATAGCTTTTTATGTGTATATTAATCCACAAGCTGATCCAAGGTTATATCGTTAACGGTTCAATTTCTACGTCATACTGGGTGAGGTTAACTGACTAAAAGGGATAAGTGTCCATATCTATTGAACCAAGCAAGATAGAATCGAATTTATTTTTGCAGATGGTAGTTTTTTATGTGTATATTCATCCACAAGCTGATCCAAGGTTCTATCGCTAGCGGTTCAATTTCTACGTCATACTGGGTGGGGTTAACCGACTAAAAGGGATAAGTGTCCATATCTATTGAACCAAGCAAGATAGAATCGATTTTGTTTATGCAGATGATAGGCTTTTATGTGTGTATTAATCCACAAGCTGATCCAAGGTTCTATCGCTAACGGTTCAATTTCTACGTCATACTGGGTGGGGTTATCCGACTAAAAGGGATAACTGTCCATATCTATTGAACCAAGCAAGATAGAATCGATTTTATTTTTGCAGGTTATAGCTTTTTATGTGTGTATTAATCCGCAAGCTGATCCAAGGTTCTATCGCTAACGGTTCAATTTCTACGTCATACTGGGTGGGGTTAACCGACTAATAGGGATAAGTGTCCATATCTATTGAAACAAGCAAGATATAACGATTTTGTTTTTGCAGATGATAGGTTTTTATGCGTATATTAATCCACAAGCTGATCAAAGGCTATATCTTTAATGGTTCAATTTCTACGTCATACTGGGTGGGGTTATCCGACTAAAAGGGATAAGTGTCCATATCTATTGAACCAAGCAAGATAGAATCGATTTTATTTTTGCAGCTTATAGCTTTTTATGTGTATATTAATCCACAAGCTGATACAAGGTTCTATCGTTAACGGTTCAATTTCTACGTTATAGTGGTTTGGGTTAACCGACTAAAAGGGATAAGTGTCCATATCTATTGAACCAAGCAAGACAGAATCGATTTTGTTTTTGCAGATGATAGGTTTTTATGTGTGTATCAATGCACAAGCTGATCCAAGGTTCTATCGACGGTTCAATTTCTACGTCAAAGTGGGTAGGGTTAACCGACTAAAAGGGATAAGTGTCCATATCTATTGAACCAAGCAAGATAGAATCGATTTTGTTTTTGCAGATGGTAGGTTTTTATGTGTGTATTAATCCACAAGCTGATCCAAGGTTCTATCGCTAGCGGTTCAATTTCTACGTCATACTGGGTGGGGTTAACCGACTAAAAGGGATAAGTGTCCATATCTATTGAACCAAGCAAGATAGAATCGATTTTGTTTATGCAGATGATAGGCTTTTATGTGTGTATTAATCCACAAGCTGATCCAAGGTTCTATCGCTAACGGTTCAATTTCTACGTTATACTGGGTGGGGTTAACCGACTAATAGGGATAAGTGCCCATATCTATTGAACCAAGCAAGGTAGGATCGAATTTATTTTTGCAGATGGTAGGTTTTTATATGCATATTAATCCACAAGCTGATCCAAGGTTCTATCGCTAACGATTCAATTTCTACGTCAAACTGGGTGGGGTTAACCGACTAAAAGGGATAAGTGTCCATATCTATTGAACAAAGCAAGACAGAATCGATTTTATTTTTGCAGGTTATAACTTTTTATGTGTGTATTAATCCACAAGCTCATCCAAGGTTCTATCGTTAACGGTTCAATTTCTACGTTATAGTGGTTGGGGTTAACCGACTAAAAGGGATAAGTGTCCATATCTATTGAACCAAGCAAGATAGAATCGATTTTGTTTTTGCAGATGATAGGTTTTTACGTGTATATTAATCCACAAGCTGATCCAAGGTTCTATCGTTAACGGTTCAATTTCTACGTCAAAGTGGGTAGGGTTAACCGACTAAAAGGGATAAGTGTCCATATCTATTGAACCAAGCAAGATAGAATCCATTTTGTTTTTGCAGGTGATAGGTTTTTATGTGTATATTATTCCACAAGCCAATACAAGGTTCTATCGTTAACGGTTCAATTTCTACGTCAAAGTGGATTGGGTTAACCGACTAAAAGGGATAAGTGTCCATATCTATTCTGGGTGAGGTTAACCGACTAAAAGAGATAAGTGTCCATATCTATTGAACCAAGCAAGATAGAAAAATTTTCTTTTTGCAGATGATAGGTTTTTATGCGTATATTAATCCACAAGCTGACCCAAGGCTCTATCTTTAATGGTTCAATTTCTACGTCATAGTGGTTGGGGTTAACCGACTAAAAGGGATAAGTGTCCATATCTATTCTGGGCGAGGTTAACCGACTAAAAGGGATAAGTGTCCATATCTATTGAACCAAGCAAGATAGAACGATTTTCTTATTGCAGATGATTGGTTTTTATGCGTATATTAATCCACAAGCAGATCAAAGGCTCTATCTTTATTAATGGTTCAATTTCTACGTCATAGTGGGTGGGGTTAACCGACTAAAAGGGATAAGTATACATATCTATTGAACCAAGCAAGTTAGAATCGAATTTATTTTTGCAGATGGTAGTTTTTTATGTGTATATTCATCCACAAGCTGATCCAAGGTTCTATCGCTAACTGTTCAATTTCTACGTTATACTGGGTGGGGTTAACCGACTAAAAGGGATAAGTGTCCATATCTATTGAACCAAGCAAGATATAACGATTTTGTTTTTGCAGATGATAGGTTTTTATGCGTATATTAATCCACAAGCTGATCAAAGGCTCTATCTTTAATGGTTCAATTTCTACGTCATAGTGGGTGGGGTTAACCGACTAAAAGGGATAAGTATACATATCTATTGAACCAAGCAAGATAGAATCGAATTTATTTTTGCAGATGGTAGTTTTTTATGTGTATATTCATCCACAAGCTGATCCAAGGTTCTATCGCTAACGGTTCAATTTCTACGTTATACTGGGTGGGGTTAACCGACTAAAAGGGATAAGTATACAAATCTATTGAACCAAGGAAGATAGAATCGAATTTATTTAATATGTGTATATTAATCCACAGGCTGATCCAAGGTTCTATCGTTAACGGTTCAATTTCTACGTCATCCTGGGTGGGGTTAACCGACTAAAAGGGATAAGTGTCCATATATATTGAACCAAGCAAGACAGAATCGATTTTATTTCTGCAGATGGTAGTTTTTTATGTGTATATTAATACACAAGCTGATCCAAGGTTCTATCGCTAACGATTCAATTTCTACGTCATACTGGGTTGGGTTAACTGACTAAAAGGGATAAGTGTCCATATCTATTGAACCAAGCAAGGTAGAATCGAATTTATTTTTGCAGATGGTAGGTTTTTATGTATACATTAATCCACAGGCTGATCCCAGGTTCTATCGTTAACGGTTCAATTTCTACGTCATACTGGGTGGGGTTATCCGACTAAAAGGGATAAGTGTCCATATATATTGAACCAAGCAAGACAGAATCGATTTTATTTCTGCAGATGATAGGTTTTTATGCGTGTATTAATCCACAGACTGATTCAAGGTTCTATCGTTAACGGTTCAATTTCTACGTCAAACTGGGTGGGGTTAACCGACTAAAAGGGATAAGTGTCCATATCTATTGAACAAAGCAAGACAGAATCGATTTTATTTTTGCAGATGGTAGGTTTTTATGTGTATATTAATCCACAAGCTGATCCAAGGTTCTATCGCTAACGGTTCAATTTCTACGTCATACTGGGTGGGGTTAACCGACTAAAAGGTATAAGTGTCCATATCTATTGAACAAAGCAAGACAGAATCGATTTTATTTTTGCAGATGGTAGGTTTTTATGTGTATATTAATCCACAGGCTGATCCAAGGTTCTATCGTTAACGGTTCAATTTCTACGTCATACTGGGTGGAGTTAACCAACTAAAAGGGATAAGTGTCCATATCTATTGAACCAAGCAAGACAGTATCGATTTTATTTTTGCAGATGTTAGGTTTTTATGTGTCTATTAATCCACAGGCTGATCCAAGGTTCTATCGTTAACGGTTCAATTTCTACGTCATACTGGGTGGGGTTAACCGACTAAAAGGGGTAAGTGTCCATATATATTGAACCAAGCAAGACAGAATCGATTTTATTTCTGCAGATGGTAGGTTTTTATGTGTGTATTAATACACAAGCTGATCCAAGGTTCTATCGCTAACGGTTCAATTTCTACGTTATAGTGGTTTGGGTTAACCGACTAAAAGGGATAAGTGTCCATATCTATTGAACCAAGCAAGATAGAATCGATTTTGTTTTTGCAGATGATAGGTTTTTATGTGTGTATTAATGCACAAGCTGATCCAAGGTTCTATCGACGGTTCAATTTCTACGTCATACTGGGTGGGGTTATCCGACTAAAAGGGATAAGTGTCCATATCTATTGAACCAAGCAAGATAGAATCGATTTTATTTTTGCAGCTTATAGCTTTTTATGTGTATATTAATCCACAAGCTGATACAAGGTTCTATCGTTAACGGTTCAATTTCTACGTTATAGTGGTTTGGGTTAACCGACTAAAAGGGATAAGTGTCCATATCTATTGAACCAAGCAAGATAGAATCGATTTTGTTTTTGCAGATGATAGGTTTTTATGTGTGTATTAATGCACAAGCTGATCCAAGGTTCTATCGACGGTTCAATTTCTACGTCAAAGTGGGTAGGGTTAACCGACTAAAAGAGATAAGTGTCCATATCTATTGAACCAAGCAAGATAGAATCGATTTTGTTTTTGCAGATGGTAGGTTTTTATGTGTGTATTAATCCACAAGCTGATCCAAGGTTCTATCGCTAGCGGTTCAATTTCTACGTCATACTGGGTGGGGTTAACCGACTAAAAGGGATAAGTGTCCATATCTATTGAACCAAGCAAGATAGAATCGATTTTGTTTATGCAGATGATAGGCTTTTATGTGTGTATTAATCCACAAGCTGATCCAAGGTTCTATCGCTAACGGTTCAATTTCTATGTCATACTGGGTGGGGTTAACCGACTAATAGGGATAAGTGTCCATATCTATTGAATCAAGCAAGATAGAATCGATTTTGTTTATGCAGATGATAGGCTTTTATGTGTGTATTAATCCACAAGCTGATACAAGGTTCTATCGTTAACGGTTCAATTTCTACGTTATAGTGGTTTGGGTTAACCGACTAAAAGGGATAAGTGTCCATATCTATTGAACCAAGCAAGATAGAATCGATTTTGTTTTTGCAGATGGTAGGTTTTTATGTGTGTATTAATCCACAAGCTGATCCAAGGTTCTATCGCTAGCGGTTCAATTTCTACGTCATACTGGGTGGGGTTAACCGACTAAAAGGGATAAGTGTCCATATCTATTGAACCAAGCAAGATAGAATCGATTTTGTTTATGCAGATGATAGGCTTTTATGTGTGTATTAATCCACAAGCTGATCCAAGGTTCTATCGCTAACGGTTCAATTTCTACGTTATACTGGGTGGGGTTAACCGACTAATAGGGATAAGTGCCCATATCTATTGAACCAAGCAAGGTAGGATCGAATTTATTTTTGCAGATGGTAGGTTTTTATATGTGTATTAATCCACAAGCTGATCCAAGGTTCTATCGCTAGCGGTTCAATTTCTACGTCATACTGGGTGGGGTTAACCGACTAAAAGGGATAAGTGTCCATATCTATTGAACCAAGCAAGATAGAATCGATTTTGTTTATGCAGATGATAGGCTTTTATGTGTGTATTAATCCACAAGCTGATCCAAGGTTCTATCGCTAGCGGTTCAATTTCTACGTCATACTGGGTGGGGTTAACCGACTAAAAGGGATAAGTGTCCATATCTATTGAACCAAGCAAGATAGAATCGATTTTGTTTATGCAGATGATAGGCTTTTATGTGTGTATTAATCCACAAGCTGATCCAAGGTTCTATCGCTAACGATTCAATTTCTACGTCAAACTGGGTGGGGTTAACCGACTAAAAGGGATAAGTGTCCATATCTATTGAACAAAGCAAGACAGAATCGATTTTATTTTTGCAGGTTATAGCTTTTTATGTGTATATTAATCCACGAGCTCATCCAAGGTTCTATCGTTAACGGTTCAATTTCTACGTTATAGTGGTTGGGGTTAACCGACTAAAAGGGATAAGTGTCCATATCTATTGAACCAAGCAAGACAGAATCGATTTTGTTTTTGCAGATGATAGGTTTTTATGTGTATATTAATCCACAAGCTGATCCAAGGTTCTATCGTTAACGGTTCAATTTCTACGTCAAAGTGGGTAGGGTTAACCGACTAAAAGGGATAAGTGTCCATATCTATTGAACCAAGCAAGATAGAATCGATTTTGTTTTTGCAGATGGTAGGTTTTTATGTGTATTAATCCACAAGCTGATCCAAGGTTCTATCGCTAGCGGTTCAATTTCTACGTCATACTGGGTGGGGTTAACCGACTAAAAGGGATAAGTGTCCATATCTATTGAACCAAGCAAGATAGAATCGATTTTGTTTATGCAGATGATAGGCTTTTATGTGTGTATTAATCCACAAGCTGATCCAAGGTTCTATCGCTAACGGTTCAATTTCTACGTTATACTGGGTGGGGTTAACCGACTAATAGGGATAAGTGCCCATATCTATTGAACCAAGCAAGGTAGGATCGAATTTATTTTTGCAGATGGTAGGTTTTTATATGTGTATTAATCCACAAGCTGATCCAAGGTTCTATCGCTAGCGGTTCAATTTCTACGTCATACTGGGTGGGGTTAACCGACTAAAAGGGATAAGTGTCCATATCTATTGAACCAAGCAAGATAGAATCGATTTTGTTTATGCAGATGATAGGCTTTTATGTGTGTATTAATCCACAAGCTGATCCAAGGTTCTATCGCTAGCGGTTCAATTTCTACGTCATACTGGGTGGGGTTAACCGACTAAAAGGGATAAGTGTCCATATCTATTGAACCAAGCAAGATAGAATCGATTTTGTTTATGCAGATGATAGGCTTTTATGTGTGTATTAATCCACAAGCTGATCCAAGGTTCTATCGCTAACGATTCAATTTCTACGTCAAACTGGGTGGGGTTAACCGACTAAAAGGGATAAGTGTCCATATCTATTGAACAAAGCAAGACAGAATCGATTTTATTTTTGCAGGTTATAGCTTTTTATGTGTATATTAATCCACGAGCTCATCCAAGGTTCTATCGTTAACGGTTCAATTTCTACGTTATAGTGGTTGGGGTTAACCGACTAAAAGGGATAAGTGTCCATATCTATTGAACCAAGCAAGACAGAATCGATTTTGTTTTTGCAGATGATAGGTTTTTATGTGTATATTATTCCACAAGCCAATACAAGGTTCTATCGTTAACGGTTCAATTTCTACGTCAAAGTGGATTGGGTTAACCGACTAAAAGGGATAAGTGTCCATATCTATTCTGGGTGAGGTTAACCGACTAAAAGGGATAAGTGTCCATATCTATTGAACCAAGCAAGATAGAAAAATTTTCTTTTTGCAGATGATAGGTTTTTATGCGTATATTAATCCACAAGCTGACCCAAGGCTCTATCTTTAATGGTTCAATTTCTACGTCATAGTGGTTGGGGTTAACCGACTAAAAGGGATAAGTATACAAATCTATTGAACCAAGCAAGATAGAATCGAATTTATTTTTGCAGATGGTAGGTTTTTATGTGTATATTAATCCACAGGCTGATCCAAGGTTCTATCGTTAACGGTTCAATTTCTACGTCATACTGGGTGGGGTTAACCGACTAAAAGGGATAAGTGTCCATATATATTGAACCAAGCAAGACAGAATCGATTTATTTCTGCAGATGGTAGGTTTTTATGTACCTATTAATACACAAGCTGATCCAAGGTTCTATCACTAACGGTTCAATTTCTACGTCATACTGGGTGGGGTTATCCGACTAAAAGGGATAAGTGTCCATATATATTGAACCAAGCAAGACAGAATCGATTTTATTTCTGCAGATGATAGGTTTTTATGTGTATATTAATCCACAAGCTGATCCAAGATTCTATCGCTAACGGTTCAATTTCTACGTCATACTGGGTGGGGTTAACTGACTAAAAGGGATAAGTGTCCATATCTATTGAACCAAGCAAGGTAGAATCGAATTTATTTTTGCAGATGTTAGGTTTTTATATGTATATTAATCCACAGGCTGATCCAAGGTTCTATCGTTAACGGTTCAATTTCTACGTCATACTGGGTGGGGTTGACCGACTAAAAGGGTAAGTGTTCATATATATTGAACCAAGCAAGACAGAATCGATTTTATTTCTGCAGATGGTAGATTTTTATGTGTATATTAATACACAAGCTGATCCAAGGTTCTATCACTAACGGTTCAATTTCTACGTCATACTGGGTGGGGTTATCCGACTAAAAGGGATAAGTGTCCATATCTATTGAACCAAGCAAGATAGAATCGATTTTATTTTTGCAGGTTATAGCTTTTTATGTGTATATTAATCCACAAGCTGATCCAAGGTTATATCGTTAACGGTTCAATTTCTACGTCATACTGGGTGGGGTTAACTGACTAAAAGGGATAAGTGTCCATATCTATTGAACCAAGCAAGATAGAATCGAATTTATTTTTGCAGATGGTAGTTTTTTATGTGTATATTCATCCACAAGCTGATCCAAGGTTCTATCGCTAACTGTTCAATTTCTACGTTATACTGGGTGGGGTTAACCGACTAAAAGGGATAAGTGTCCATATCTATTGAACCAAGTAAGATAGAATCGATTTTATTTTTGCAGATGATAGGGTGTTATGTGTATATTAATCCACAAGCTGATCCAAGGCTCTATCTTTAATGGTTCAATTTCTACGTCATAGTGGGTGGGGTTAACCGACTAAAAGGGATAAGTATACAAATCTATTGAACCAAGCAATATAGAATCGAATTTATTTTATATGTGTATATTAATCCACAGGCTGATCCAAGATTCTATCGTTAACGGTTCAATTTCTACGTCATACTGGGTGGGGTTAACCGATTAAAAGGGATAAGTGTCCATATATATTGAACCAAGCAAGACAGAATCGATTTTAGTTCTGCAGATGGTAGGTTTTTATGTGTATATTAATACACAAGCTGATCCAAGGTTCTATCGCTAACGGTTCAATTTCTACGTCATACTGGGTGGGGTTAACTGACTAAAAGGGATAAGTGTCCATATCTATTGAACCAAGCAAGGTAGAATCGAATTTATTTTTGCAGATGGTAGGTTTTTATGTATATATTAATCCACAGGCTGATCCAAGGTTCTATCGTTAACGGTTCAATTTCTACGTCATACTGGGTGGGGTTAACCGACTAAAAGGGATAAGTGTCCATATATATTGAACCAAGCAAGACAGAATCGATTTTATTTCTGCAGATGGTAGGTTTTTATGTGCATATTAATACACAAGCTGATCCAAGGTTCTATCGCTAACGGTTCAATTTCTACGTCATACTGGGTGGGGTTATCCGACTAAAAGGAATAAGTGTCCATATATATTGAACCAAGCAAGACAGAATCGATTTTATTTCTGCAGATGATAGGTTTTTATGTGTATATTAATCCACAAGCTGATCCAAGATTCTATCGCTAACGGTTCAATTTGTACTTCATACTGGGTGGGGTTAACTGACTAAAAGGGATAAGTGTCCATGTCTATTGAACCAAGCAAGGTAGAATCGAATTTATTTTTGCAGATGTTAGGTTTTTATGTGTATATTAATCCACAGGCTGATCCAAGGTTCTATCCTTAACGGTTCAATTTCTACGTCATACTGGTTGGGGTTAACCGACTAAAAGGGATAAGTGTCCATATCTATTGAACCAAGCTAGATAGAATCGATTTAGTTTTTGAAGATGATAGGTTTTTATGTGTATATTAATCCACAAGCTTATCCAATGTTCTATCGTTAACGGTTCAATTTCTACGTCAAAGTGGGTAGGGTTAACCGAATAAAAGGGATAAGTGTCCATATCTATTGAACCAAGCAAGATAGAATCCATTTTGTTTTTGCAGGTGATAGGTTTTTATGTGTATATTATTCCACAAGCCAATGCAAGGTTCTATCGTTAACGGTTCAATTTCTACGTCAAAGTGGATTGGGTTAACCTACTAAAAGGGATAAGTGTCCATATCTATTGTGGGTGAGGTTAACCGACTAAAAGGGATAAGTGTCCATATCTATTGAACCAAGCAAGATAGAACGATTTTGTTTCTGCAGATGATAGGTTTTTATGCGTATATTAATCCACAAGCTGATCAAAGGCTCTATCTTTAATGGTTCAATTTCTACGTCATAGTGGGTGGGGTTAACCGACTAAAAGGGATAAGTATACATATCTATTGAACCAAGCAAGATAGAATCGAATTTATTTTTGCAGATGGTAGTTTTTTATGTGTATATTCATCCACAAGCTAATCCAAGGTTCTATCGCTAACGGTTCAATTTCTACGTTATACTGGGTGGGGTTAACCGACTAAAAGGGATAAGTGTCCATATCTATTGAACCAAGTAAGATAGAATCGATTTTATTTTTGCAGATGATAGGGTTTTATGTGTATATTAATCCACAAGCTGATCCAAGGCTCTATCTTTAATGGTTCAATTTCTACGTAATAGTGGGTGGAGTTAACCGACTAAAAGGGATAAGTATACAAATCTATTGAACCAAGCAAGATAGAATCGAATTTATTTTTGCAGATGGTAGGTTTTTATGTGTATATTAATCCACAGGCTGATCCAAGGTTCTATCGTTAACGGTTCAATTTCTACGTCATACTGGGTGGAGTTAACCGACTAAAAGGGATAAGTGTCCATATATATTGAACCAAGCAAGACAGAATCGATTTTATTTCTGCAGATGGTAGGTTTTTATGTGTATATTAATACACAAGCTGATCCAAGGTTCTATCGCTAACGGTTCAATTTCTACGTCATACTGGGTGGGGTTAACTGACTAAAAGGGATAAGTGTCCATATCTATTGAACCAAGCAAGGTAGAATCGAATTTATTTTTGCAGATGGTAGGTTTTTATGTGTATATTAATCCACAGGCTGATCCAAGATTCTATCGTTAACGGTTCAATTTCTACGTCATAATGGGTGGGGTTAACCGAATAAAAGGGATAAGTGTCCATATATATTGAACCAAGCAAGACAGAATCGAATTTTGTTCTGCAGATGGTAGGTTTTTATGTGTATATTAATACACAAGCTGATCCAAGGTTCTATCGCTAACGGTTCAATTTCTACGTCATACTGGGTGGGGTTAACTGACTAAAAGGGATAAGTGTCCATATCTATTGAACCAAGCAAGGTAGAATCGAATTTATTTTTGCAGATGATAGGTTTTTATGTGTATATTAATCCACAGGCTGATCCAAGGTTCTATCTTTAATGGTTCAATTTCTACGTCATAGTGGGTGGGGTTAACCGACTAAAAGGGATAAGTATACAAATCTATTGAACCAAGCAAGATAGAATCGAATTTATTTTTGCAGATGGTAGGTTTTTATGTGTATATTAATCCACAGGCTGATCCAAGGTTCTATCGTTAACGGTTCAATTTCTACGTCATACTTGGTGGAGTTAACCGACTAAAAGGGATAAGTGTCCATATATATTGAACCAAGCAAGACAGAATCGATTTTATTTCTGCAGATGGTAGCTTTTTATGTGTATATTAATACACAAGCTGATCCAAGGTTCTATCGCTAACGGTTCAATTTCTACGTCATACTGGGTGGGGTTAACTGACTAAAAGGGATAAGTGTCCATATCTATTGAACCAAGCAAGGTAGAATCGAATTTATTTTTGCAGATGGTAGGTTTTTATGTGTATATTAATCCACAGGCTGATCCAAGATTCTATCGTTAACGGTTCAATTTCTACGTCATAATGGGTGGGGTTAACCGAGTAAAAGGGATAAGTGTCCATATATATTGAACCAAGCAAGACAGAATCGATTTTAGTTCTGCAGATGGTAGGTTTTTATGTGTATATTAATACACAAGCTGATCCAAGGTTCTATCGCTAACGGTTCAATTTCTACGTCATACTGGGTGGGGTTAACCGACTAAAAGGGATAAGTGTCCATATATATTGAACCAAGCAAGACAGAATCGATTTTATTTCTGCAGATGGTAGGTTTTTATGTGTACATTAATACACAAGCTGATCCAAGGTTCTATCGCTAACGGTTCAATTTCTACGTCATACTGGGTGGGGTTAACTGACTAAAAGGGATAAGTGTCCATATCTATTGAACCAAGCAAGGTAGAATCGAATTTATTTTTGCAGATGGTAGGTTTTTATGTGTATATTAATCCACAGGCTGATCCAAGATTCTATCGTTAACGGTTCAATTTCTACGTCATAATGGGTGGGGTTAACCGAATAAAAGGGATAAGTGTCCATATATATTGAACCAAGCAAGACAGAATCGATTTTAGTTCTGCAGATGGTAGGTTTTTATGTGTGTATTAATACACAAGCTGATCCAAGGTTCTATCGCTAACGGTTCAATTTCTACGTCATACTGGGTGGGGTTAACTGACTAAAAGGGATAAGTGTCCATATCTATTGAACCAAGCAAGGTAGAATCGAATTTATTTTTGCAGATGGTAGGTTTTTATGTATATATTAATCCACAGGCTGATCCAAGATTCTATCGTTAACGGTTCAATTTCTACGTCATACTGGGTGGGGTTAACCGACTAAAAGGGATAAGTGTCCATATATATTGAACCAAGTAAGACAGAATCGATTTTAGTTCTGCAGATGGTAGGTTTTTATGTGTATATTAATACACAAGCTGATCCAAGGTTCTATCGCTAACGGTTCAATTTCTACGTCATACTGGGTGGGGTTAACTGACTAAAAGGGATAAGTGTCCATATCTATTGAACCAAGCAAGGTAGAATCGAATTTATTTTTGCAGATGTTAGGTTTTTATGTGTATATTAATCCACAGGCTGATCCAAGGTTCTATCCTTAACGGTTCAATTTCTACGTCATAATGGGTGGGGTTAACCGACTAAAAGGGATAACTGTCCATATCTATTGAACCAAGCTAGATAGAATCGATTTTGTTTTTGAAGATGATAGGTTTTTATGTGTATATTAATCCACAAGCTGATCCAATGTTCTATCGTTAACCGTTCAATTTCTACGTCAAAGTGGGTAGGGTTAACCGAATAAAAGGGATAAGTGTCCATATCTATTGAACCAAGCAAGATAGAATCCATTTTGTTTTTGCAGGTGATAGGTTTTTATGTGTATATTATTCCACAAGCCAATACAAGGTTCTATCGTTAACGGTTAAATTTCTACGTCAAAGTGGATTGGGTTAACCGACTAAAAGGGATAAGTGTCCATATCTATTCTGGGTGAGGTTAACCGACTAAAAGGGATAAGTGTCCATATCTATTGAACCAAGCAAGATAGAAAAATTCTCTTTTTGCAGATGATAGGTTTTTATGCTTGTATTAATCCACAAGCTGACCCAAGGCTCTATCTTTAATGGTTCAATTTCTACGTCATAGTGGTTGGGGTTAACCGACTAAAAGGGATAAGTGTCCATATCTATTGAACCAAGCAAGGTAGAATCGAATTTATTTTTGCAGATGTTAGGTTTTTATGTGTATATTAATCCACAGGCTGATCCAAGGTTCTATCCTTAACGGTTCAATTTCTACGTTATAATGGGTGGGGTTAACCGACTAAAAGGGATAAGTGTCCATATCTATTGAACCAAGTAAGATAGAATCGATTTTATTTTTGCAGATGATAGGGTTTTATATGTATATTAATCCAAAAGCTGATCCAAGGCTCTATCTTTAATGGTTCAATTTCTACGCCATAGTGGGTGGGGTTAACCGACTAAAAGGGATAAGTATACTAATCTATTGAACCAAGCAAGATAGAATCGAATTTATTTTTGCAGATGGTAGGTTTTTATGTGTGTATTAATCCACAGGCTGATCCAAGATTCTATCGTTAACGGTTCAATTTCTACGTCATACTGGGTGGGGTTAACCGACTAAAAGGGATAAGTGTCCATATATATTGAACCAAGCAAGACAGAATCGATTTTAGTTCTGCAGATGGTAGGTTTTTATGTGTATATTAATACACAAGCTGATCCAAGGTTCTATCGCTAACGGTTCAATTTCTACGTCATACTGGGTGTGGTTAACTGACTAAAAGGGATAAGTGTCCATATCTATTGAACCAAGCAAGGTAGAATCGAATTTATTTTTGCAGATGGTAGGTTTTTATGTATATATTAATTCACAGGCTGACCCAAAGTTCTATCGTTAACGGTTCAATTTCTACGTCATACTGGGTGGGGTTAACCGACTAAAAGGGATAAGTGTCCATATATATTGAACCAAGCAAGACAGAATCGATTTTATTTCTGCAGATGATAGGTTTTTATGTGTATATTAATCCACAAGCTGATCCAAGATTCTATCGCTAACGGTTCAATTTCTACGTCATACTGGGTGGGGTTATCCGACTAAAAGGGATAAGTGTCCATATATATTGAACCAAGCAAGACAGAATCGATTTTATTTCTGCAGATGATAGGTTTTTATGTGTATATTAATCCACAAGCTGATCCAAGATTCTATCGCTAACGGTTCAATTTCTACGTCATACTGGGTGGGGTTAACTGACTAAAAGGGATAAGTGTCCATATCTATTGAACCAAGCAAGGTAGAGTCGAATTTATTTTTGCAGATGTTAGGTTTTTATATGTATATTAATCCACAGGCTGATCCAAGGTTCTATCGTTAACGGTTCAATTTCTACGTCATACTGGGTGGGGTTGACCGACTAAAAGGGTAAGTGTTCATATATATTGAACCAAGCAAGACAGAATCGATTTTATTTCTGCAGATGGTAGATTTTTATGTGTATATTAATACACAAGCTGATCCAAGGTTCTATCACTAACGGTTCAATTTCTACGTCATACTGGGTGGGGTTATCCGACTAAAAGGGATAAGTGTCCATATCTATTGAACCAAGCAAGATAGAATCGATTTTATTTTTGCAGGTTATAGCTTTTTATGTGTATATTAATCCACAAGCTGATGCAAGGTTATATCGTTAACGGTTCAATTTCTACGTCATACTGGGTGGGGTTAACTGACTAAAAGGGATAAGTGTCCATATCTATTGAACCAAGCAAGATAGAATCGAATTTATTTTTGCAGATGGTAGTTTTTTATGTGTATATTCATCCACAAGCTGATCCAAGGTTCTATCGCTAACTGTTCAATTTCTACGTTATACTGGGTGGGGTTAACCGACTAAAAGGGATAAGTGTCCATATCTATTGAACCAAGTAAGATAGAATCGATTTTATTTTTGCAGATGATAGGGTGTTATGTGTATATTAATCCACAAGCTGATCCAAGGCTCTATCTTTAATGGTTCAATTTCTACGTCATAGTGGGTGGGGTTAACCGACTAAAAGGGATAAGTATACAAATCTATTGAACCAAGCAATATAGAATCGAATTTATTTTATATGTGTATATTAATCCACAGGCTGATCCAAGATTCTATCGTTAACGGTTCAATTTCTACGTCATACTGGGTGGGGTTAACCGATTAAAAGGGATAAGTGTCCATATATATTGAACCAAGCAAGACAGAATCGATTTTAGTTCTGCAGATGGTAGGTTTTTATGTGTATATTAATACACAAGCTGATCCAAGGTTCTATCGCTAACGGTTCAATTTCTACGTCATACTGGGTGGGGTTAACTGACTAAAAGGGATAAGTGTCCATATCTATTGAACCAAGCAAGGTAGAATCGAATTTATTTTTGCAGATGGTAGGTTTTTATGTATATATTAATCCACAGGCTGATCCAAGGTTCTATCGTTAACGGTTCAATTTCTACGTCATACTGGGTGGGGTTAACCGACTAAAAGGGATAAGTGTCCATATATATTGAACCAAGCAAGACAGAATCGATTTTATTTCTGCAGATGGTAGGTTTTTATGTGCATATTAATACACAAGCTGATCCAAGGTTCTATCGCTAACGGTTCAATTTCTACGTCATACTGGGTGGGGTTATCCGACTAAAAGGAATAAGTGTCCATATATATTGAACCAAGCAAGACAGAATCGATTTTATTTCTGCAGATGATAGGTTTTTATGTGTATATTAATCCACAAGCTGATCCAAGATTCTATCGCTAACGGTTCAATTTGTACGTCATACTGGGTGGGGTTAACTGACTAAAAGGGATAAGTGTCCATATCTATTGAACCAAGCAAGGTAGAATCGAATTTATTTTTGCAGATGTTAGGTTTTTATGTGTATATTAATCCACAGGCTGACCCAAGGTTCTATCCTTAACGGTTCAATTTCTACGTCATACTGGGTGGGGTTAACCGACTAAAAGGGATAAGTGTCCATATCTATTGAACCAAGCTAGATAGAATCGATTTAGTTTTTGAAGATGATAGGTTTTTATGTGTATATTAATCCACAAGCTGATCCAATGTTCTATCGTTAACGGTTCAATTTCTACGTCAAAGTGGGTAGGGTTAACCGAATAAAAGGGATAAGTGTCCATATCTATTGAACCAAGCAAGATAGAATCCATTTTGTTTTTGCAGGTGATAGGCTTTTATGTGTATATTATTCCACAAGCCAATACAAGGTTCTATCGTTAACGGTTCAATTTCTACGTCAAAGTGGATTGGGTTAACCTACTAAAAGGGATAAGTGTCCATATCTATTGTGGGTGAGGTTAACCGACTAAAAGGGATAAGTGTCCATATCTATTGAACCAAGCAAGATAGAACGATTTTGTTTTTGCAGATGATAGGTTTTTATGCGTATATTAATCCACAAGCTGATCAAAGGCTCTATCTTTAATGGTTCAATTTCTACGGCATAGTGGGTGGGGTTAACCGACTAAAAGGGATAAGTATACATATCTATTGAACCAAGCAAGATAGAATCGAATTTATTTTTGCAGATGGTAGTTTTTTATGTGTATATTCATCCACAAGCTGATCCAAGGTTCTATCGCTAACGGTTCAATTTCTACGTTATACTGGGTGGGGTTAACCGACTAAAAGGGATAAGTGTCCATATCTATTGAACCAAGTAAGATAGAATCGATTTTATTTTTGCAGATGATAGGGTTTTATGTGTACATTAATCCACAAGCTGATCCAAGGCTCTATCTTTAATGGTTCAATTTCTACGTCATAATGGGTGGAGTTAACCGACTAAAAGGGATAAGTATACAAATCTATTGAACCAAGCAAGATAGAATCGAATTTATTTTTGCAGATGGTAGGTTTTTATGTGTATATTAATACACAGGCTGATCCAAGGTTCTATCGTTAACGGTTCAATTTCTACGTCATACTGGGTGGAGTTAACCGACTAAAAGGGATAAGTGTCCATATATATTGAACCAAGCAAGACAGAATCGATTTTATTTCTGCAGATGGTAGGTTTTTATGTGTATATTAATACACAAGCTGATCCAAGGTTCTATCGCTAACGGTTCAATTTCTACGTCATACTGGGTGGGGTTAACTGACTAAAAGGGATAAGTGTCCATATCTATTGAACCAAGCAAGGTAGAATCGAATTTATTTTTGCAGATGGTAGGTTTTTATGTGTATATTAATCCACAGGCTGATCCAAGATTCTATCGTTAACGGTTCAATTTCTACGTCATAATGGGTGGGGTTAACCGAATAAAAGGGATAAGTGTCCATATATATTGAACCAAGCAAGACAGAATCGATTTTAGTTCTGCAGATGGTAGGTTTTTATGTGTATATTAATACACAAGCTGATCCAAGGTTCTATCGCTAACGGTTCAATTTCTACGTCATACTGGGTGGGGTTAACTGACTAAAAGGGATAAGTGTCCATATCTATTGAACCAAGCAAGGTAGAATCGAATTTATTTTTGCAGATGGTAGGTTTTTATGTATATATTAATCCACAGGCTGATCCAAGATTCTATCGTTAACGGTTCAATTTCTACGTCATACTGGGTGGGGTTAACCGACTAAAAGGGATAAGTGTCCATATATATTGAACCAAGCAAGACAGAATCGATTTTAGTTCTGCAGATGGTAGGTTTTTATGTGTATATTAATACACAAGCTGATCCAAGGTTCTATCGCTAACGGTTCAATTTCTACGTCATACTGGGTGGGGTTAACTGACTAAAAGGGATAAGTGTCCATATCTATTGAACCAAGCAAGGTAGAATCGAATTTATTTTTGCAGATGTTAGGTTTTTATGTGTATATTAATCCACAGGCTGATCCAAGGTTCTATCCTTAACGGTTCAATTTCTACGTCATAATGGGTGGGGTTAACCGACTAAAAGGGATAACTGTCCATATCTATTGAACCAAGCTAGATAGAATCGATTTTGTTTTTGAAGATGATAGGTTTTTATGTGTATATTAATCCACAAGCTGATCCAATGTTCTATCGTTAACCGTTCAATTTCTACGTCAAAGTGGGTAGGGTTAACCGAATAAAAGGGATAAGTGTCCATATCTATTGAACCAAGCAAGATAGAATCCATTTTGTTTTTGCAGGTGATAGGTTTTTATGTGTATATTATTCCACAAACCAATACAAGGTTCTATCGTTAACGGTTAAATTTCTACGTCAAAGTGGATTGGGTTAACCGACTAAAAGGGATAAGTGTCCATATCTATTCTGGGTGAGGTTAACCGACTAAAAGGGATAAGTGTCCATATCTATTGAACCAAGCAAGATAGAAAAATTCTCTTTTTGCAGATGATAGGTTTTTATGCTTATATTAATCCACAAGCTGACCCAAGGCTCTATCTTTAATGGTTCAATTTCTACGTCATAGTGGTTGGGGTTAACCGACTAAAAGGGATAAGTGTCCATATCTATTCTGGGTGAGGTTAACCGACTAAAAGGGATAAGTGTCCATATCTATTGAACCAAGCAAGATAGAACGATTTTCTTATTGCAGATGATTGGTTTTTATGCGTATATTAATCCACAAGCAGATCAAAGGCTCTATCTTTATTAATGGTTCAATTTCTACGTCATAGTGGGTGGGGTTAACCGACTAAAAGGAATAAGTATACATATCTATTGAACCAAGCAAGATAGAATCGAATTTTTTTTTGCAGATGGTAGTTTTTTATGTGTATATTCATCCACAAGCTGATCCAAGGTTCTATCGCTAACGGTTCAATTTCTATGTTATACTGGGTGGGGTTAACCGACTAAAAGGGATAAGTGTCCATATCTATTGAACCAAGTAAGATAGAATCGATTTTATTTTTGCAGATGATAGGGTTTTATGTGTATATTAATCCAAAAGCTGATCCAAGGCTCTATCTTTAATGGTTCAATTTCTACGCCATAGTGGGTGGGGTTAACCGACTAAAAGGGATAAGTATACTAATCTATTGAACCAAGCAAGATAGAATCGAATTTATTTTTGCAGATGGTAGGTTTTTATGTGTATATTAATCCACAGGCTGATCCAAGATTCTATCGTTAACGGTTCAATTTCTACGTCATACTGGGTGGGGTTAACCGACTAAAAGGGATAAGTGTCCATATATATTGAACCAAGCAAGACAGAATCGATTTTAGTTCTGCAGATGGTAGGTTTTTATGTGTATATTAATACACAAGCTGATCCAAGGTCCTATCGCTAACGGTTCAATTTCTACGTCATACTGGGTGGGGTTAACTGACTAAAAGGGATAAGTGTCCATATCTATTGAACCAAGCAAGGTAGAATCGAATTTATTTTTGCAGATGGTAGGTTTTTATGTATATATTAATTCACAGGCTGACCCAAAGTTCTATCGTTAACGGTTCAATTTCTACGTCATACTGGGTGGGGTTAACCGACTAAAAGGGATAAGTGTCCATATATATTGAACCAAGCAAGACAGAATCGATTTTATTTCTGCAGATGGTAGGTTTTTATGTGCATATTAATACGCAAGCTGATCCAAGGTTCTATCGCTAACGGTTCAATTTCTACGTCATACTGGGTGGGGTTATCCGACTAAAAGGGATAAGTGTCCATATATGTTGAACCAAGCAAGACAGAATCGATTTTATTTCTGCAGATGATAGGTTTTTATGTGTATATTAATCCACAAGCTGATCCAAGATTCTATCGCTAACGGTTCAATTTCTACGTCATACTGGGTGGGGTTAACTGACTAAAAGGGATAAGTGTCCATATCTATTGAACCAAGCAAGGTAGAATCGAATTTATTTTTGCAGATGTTAGGTTTTTATGTGTATATTAATCCACAGGCTGATCCAAAGTCCTATCCTTAACGGTTCAATTTCTACGTCATACTGGGTGGGGTTAACCGACTAAAAGGGATAAGTGTCCATATCTATTGAACCAAGCTAGATAGAATCGATTTTGTTTTTGAAGATGATAGGTTTTTATGTGTATATTAATCCACAAGCTGATCCAATGTTCTATCGTTAACGGTTCAATTTCTACGTCAAAGTGGGTAGGGTTAACCGAATAAAAGGGATAAGTGTCCATATCTATTGAACCAAGCAAGATAGAATCCATTTTGTTTTTGCAGGTGATAGGTTTTTATGTGTATATTATTCCATAAGCCAATACAAGGTTCTATCGTTAACGGTTCAATTTCTACGTCAAAGTGGATTGGGTTAACCTACTAAAAGGGATAAGTGTCCATATCTATTGTGGGTGAGGTTAACCGACTAAAAGGGATAAGTGTCCATATCTATTGAACCAAGCAAGATAGAATGATTTTGTTTTTGCAGATGATAGGTTTTTATGCGTATATTAATCCACAAGCTGATCAAAGGCTCTATCTTTAATGGTTCAATTTCTACGTCATAGTGGGTGGGGTTAACCGACTAAAAGGGATAAGTATACATATCTATTGAACCAAGCAAGATAGAATCGAATTTATTTTTGCAGATGGTAGTTTTTTACGTGTATATTCATCCACAAGCTGATCCAAGGTTCTATCGCTAACGGTTCAATTTCTACGTTATACTGGGAGGGTTAACCGACTAAAAGGGATAAGTGTCCATATCTATTGAACCAAGTAAGATAGAATCGATTTTATTTTTGCAGATGATAGGGTTTTATGTGTATATTAATCCACAAGCTGATCCAAGGCTCTATCTTTAATGGTTCAATTTCTACGTCATAGTGGGTGGAGTTAACCGACTAAAAGGGATAAGTATACAAATCTATTGAACCAAGCAAGATAGAATCGAATTTATTTTAGCAGATGGTAGGTTTTTATGTGTATATTAATCCACAGGCTGATCCAAGGTTCTATCGTTAACGGTTCAATTTCTTCGTCATACTGGGTGGGGTTAACCGACTAAAAGGGATAAGTGTCCATATATATTGAACCAAGCAAGACAGAATCGATTTTATTTCTGCAGATGGTAGGTTTTTATGTGTATATTAATACACAAGCTGATCCAAGGTTCTATCGCTAACGGTTCAATTTCTACGTCATACTGGGTGGGGTTAACTGACTAAAAGGGATAAGTGTCCATATCTATTGAACCAAGCAAGGTAGAATCGAATTTATTTTTGCAGATGGTAGGTTTTTATGTATGTATTAATCCACAGGCTGACCCAAGGTTCTATCGTTAACGGTTCAATTTCTACGTCATACTGGGTGGGGTTAACCGACTAAAAGGGATAAGTGTCCATATATATTGAACCAAGCAAGACACAATCGATTTTATTTCTGCAGATGGTAGGTTTTTATGTGCATATTAATACACAAGCTGATCCAAGGTTCTATCGCTAACGGTTCAATTTCTACGTCATACTGGGTGGGGTTATCCGACTAAAAGGGATAAGTGTCCATATATATTGAACCAAGCAAGACAGAATCGATTTTATTTCTGCAGATGATAGGTTTTTATGTGTATATTAATCCACAAGCTGATCCAAGATTCTATCGCTAACGGTTCAATTTCTACGTCATACTGGGTGGGGTTAACTGACTAAAAGGGATAAGTGTCCATATCTATTGAACCAAGCAAGGTAGAATCGAATTTATTTTTGCAGATGTTAGGTTTTTATGTGTATATTAATCCATAGGCTGATTCAAGGTTCTATCCTTAACGGTTCAATTTCTACGTCATACTGGGTGGGGTTAACCGACTAAAAGGGATAAGTGTCCATATCTATTGAACAAAGCAAGACAGAATCGATTTTATTTTTGCAGATTATAGCTTTTTATATGTATATTAATCCACAAGCTGATCCAAGGTTCTATCGTTAACGGTTCAATTTCTACGTCAAAGTGGGTAGGGTTAACCGAATAAAAGGGATAAGTGTCCATATCTATTGAACCAAGCAAGATAGAATCCATTTTGTTTTTGCAGGTGATAGGTTTTTATGTGTATATTATTCCACAAGCCAATACAAGGTTCTATCGTTAACGGTTCAATTTCTACGTCAAAGTGGATTGGGTTAACCTACTAAAAGGGATAAGTGTCCATATCTATTGTGGGTGAGGTTAACCGACTAAAAGGGATAAGTGTCCATATCTATTGAACCAAGCAAGATAGAACGATTTTGTTTTTGCAGATGATAGGTCTTTATGCGTATATTAATCCAAAAGCTGATCAAAGGCTCTATCTTTAACGGTTCAATTTCTACGTCATACTGGGTGGGGTTAACCGACTAATAGGAATAAGTGTCCATATCTATTGAACCAAGCAAGGTAGAATCGAATTTATTTTTGCAGATGGTAGGTTTTTATATGCATATTAATCCACAAGCTGATCCAAGGTTCTATCGCTAACAATTCAATTTCTACGTCAAACTGGGTGGGGTTAACCGACTAAAAGGGATAAGTGTCCATATCAATTGAACAAAGCAAGACAGAATCGATTTTATTTTTGCAGATTATAGCTTTTTATATGTATATTAATCCACAAGCTGATCCAAGGTTCTATCGTTAACGGTTCAATTTCTACGTTATAGTGGTTGGGGTTAACCGACTAAAAGGGATAAGTGTCCATATCTATTGAACCAAGCAAGATAGAATCGATTTTGTTTTTGAAGATGATAGGTTTTTATGTGTATATTATTCCACAAGCCAGTACAAGGTTCTATCGTTAACGGTTCAATTTCTACGTCAAAGTGGATTGGGTTAACCTACTAAAAGGGATAAGTGTCCATATCTATTGTGGGTGAGGTTAACCGACTAAAAGGGATAAGTGTCCATATCTATTGAACCAAGCAAGATAGAACGATTTTGTTTTTGCAGATGATAGGTTTTTATGCGTATATTAATCCACAAGCTGATCAAAGGTTCTATCGCTAACGGTTCAATTTCTATGTTATACTGGGTGGGGTTAACCGACTAAAAGGGATAAGTGTCCATATCTATTGAACCAAGTAAGATAGAATCGATTTTATTTTTGCAGATGATAGGGTTTTATGTGTATATTAATCCAAAAGCTGATTCAAGGCTCTATCTTTAATGGTTCAATTTCTACGCCATAGTGGGTGGGGTTAACCGACTAAAAGGGATAAGTATACTAATCTATTGAACCAAGCAAGATAGAATCGAATTTATTTTTGCAGATGGTAGGTTTTTATGTGTATATTAATCCACAAGCTGATCCAATGTTCTATCGTCAACGGTTCAATTTCTACGTCAAAGTGGGTAGGATTAACCGAATAAAAGGGATAAGTGTCCATATCTATTGAACCAAGCAAGATAGAATCCATTTTGTTTTTGCAGGTGATAGGTTTTTATGCGTATATTATTCCACAAGCCAATACAAGGTTCTATCGTTAACGGTTCAATTTCTACGTCAAAGCGGATTGGGTTAACCTACTAAAAGGGATAAGTGTCCATATCTATTGTGTGTGAGGTTAACCGACTAAAAGGGATAAGTGTCCATATCTATTGAACCAAGCAACATAGAATCGATTTTGTTTTTGAAGATGATAGGTTTTTATGTGTATATTCATCCACAAGCTGATACAAGGTTCTATCGCTAACGGTTCAATTTCTATGTTATACTGGGTGGGGTTAACCGACTAAAAGGGATAAGTGTCCATATCTATTGAACCAAGTAAGATAGAATCGATTTTATTTTTGCAGATGATAGGGTTTTATGTGTATATTAATCCAAAAGCTGATCCAAGATTCTATCGCTAACGGTTCAATTTCTACGTCATACTGGGTGGGGTTAACTGACTAAAAGGGATAAGTGTCCATATCTATTGAACCAAGCAAGGTAGAATCGAATTTATTTTTGCAGATGGTAGGTTTTTATGTATATATTAATCCACAGGCTGATCCAAGATTCTATCGTTAACGGTTCAATTTCTACGTCATACTGGGTGGGGTTAACGGACTAAAAGGGATAAGTGTCCATATATATTGAACCAAGCAAGACAGAATCGATTTTAGTTCTGCAGATGGTAGGTTTTTATGTGTATATTAATACACAAGCTGATCCAAGGTTCTATCGCTAACGGTTCAATTTCTACGTCATACTGGGTGGGGTTAACTGACTAAAAGGGATAAGTGTCCATATCTATTGAACCAAGCAAGGTAGAATCGAATTTATTTTTGCAGATGGTAGGTTTTTATGTATATATTAATCCACAGGCTGATCCAAGATTCTATCGTTAACGGTTCAATTTCTACGTCATACTGGGTGGGGTTAACCGACTAAAAGGGATAAGTGTCCATATATATTGAACCAAGCAAGACAGAATCGATTTTAGTTCTGCAGATGGTAGGTTTTTATGTGTATATTAATACACAAGCTGATCCAAGGTTCTATCGCTAACGGTTCAATTTCTACGTCATACTGGGTGGGGTTAACTGACTAAAAGGGATAAGTGTCCATATCTATTGAACCAAGCAAGGTAGAATCGAATTTATTTTTGCAGATGTTAGGTTTTTATGTGTATATTAATCCACAGGCTGATCCAAGGTTCTATCCTTAACGGTTCAATTTCTACGACATAATGGGTGGGGTTAACCGACTAAAAGGGATAACTGTCCATATCTATTGAACCAAGCTAGATAGAATCGATTTTGTTTTTGAAGATGATAGGTTTTTATGTGTATATTAATCCACAAGCTGATCCAATGTTCTATCGTTAACCGTTCAATTTCTACGTCAAAGTGGGTAGGGTTAACCGAATAAAAGGGATAAGTGTCCATATCTATTGAACCAAGCAAGATAGAATCCATTTTGTTTTTGCAGGTGATAGGTTTTTATGTGTATATTATTCCACAAGCCAATACAAGGTTCTATCGTTAACGGTTAAATTTCTACGTCAAAGTGGATTGGGTTAACCGACTAAAAGGGATAAGTGTCCATATCTATTCTGGGTGAGGTTAACCGACTAAAAGGGATAAGTGTCCATATCTATTGAACCAAGCAAGATAGAAAAATTCTCTTTTTGCAGATGATAGGTTTTTATGCTTATATTAATCCACAAGCTGACCCAAGGCTCTATCTTTAATGGTTCAATTTCTACGTCATAGTGGTTGGGGTTAACCGACTAAAAGGGATAAGTGTCCATATCTATTCTGGGTGAGGTTAACCGACTAAAAGGGATAAGTGTCCATATCTATTGAACCAAGCAAGATAGAACGATTTTCTTATTGCAGATGATTGGTTTTTATGCGTATATTAATCCACAAGCAGATCAAAGGCTCTATCTTTATTAATGGTTCAATTTCTACGTCATAGTGGGTGGGGTTAACCGACTAAAAGGAATAAGTATACATATCTATTGAACCAAGCAAGATAGAATCGAATTTTTTTTTGCAGATGGTAGTTTTTTATGTGTATATTCATCCACAAGCTGATCCAAGGTTCTATCGCTAACGGTTCAATTTCTATGTTATACTGGGTGGGGTTAACCGACTAAAAGGGATAAGTGTCCATATCTATTGAACCAAGTAAGATAGAATCGATTTTATTTTTGCAGATGATAGGGTTTTATGTGTATATTAATCCAAAAGCTGATCCAAGGCTCTATCTTTAATGGTTCAATTTCTACGCCATAGTGGGTGGGGTTAACCGACTAAAAGGGATAAGTATACTAATCTATTGAACCAAGCAAGATAGAATCGAATTTATTTTTGCAGATGGTAGGTTTTTATGTGTATATTAATCCACAGGCTGATCCAAGATTCTATCGTTAACGGTTCAATTTCTACGTCATACTGGGTGGGGTTAACCGACTAAAAGGGATAAGTGTCCATATATATTGAACCAAGCAAGACAGAATCGATTTTAGTTCTGCAGATGGTAGGTTTTTATGTGTATATTAATACACAAGCTGATCCAAGGTTCTATCGCTAACGGTTCAATTTCTACGTCATACTGGGTGGGGTTAACTGACTAAAAGGGATAAGTGTCCATATCTATTGAACCAAGCAAGGTAGAATCGAATTTATTTTTGCAGATGGTAGGTTTTTATGTATATATTAATTCACAGGCTGATCCAAGGTTCTATCATTAACGGTTCAATTTCTACGTCATAATGGGTGGGGTTAACCGACTAAAAGGGATAACTGTCCATATCTATTGAACCAAGCTAGATAGAATCGATTTTGTTTTTGAAGATGATAGGTTTTTATGTGTATATTAATCCACAAGCTGATCCAATGTTCTATCGTTAACCGTTCAATTTCTACGTCAAAGTGGGTAGGGTTAACCGAATAAAAGGGATAAGTGTCCATATCTATTGAACCAAGCAAGATAGAATCCATTTTGTTTTTGCAGGTGATAGGTTTTTATGTGTATATTATTCCACAAGCCAATACAAGGTTCTATCGTTAACGGTTAAATTTCTACGTCAAAGTGGATTGGGTTAACCGACTAAAAGGGATAAGTGTCCATATCTATTCTGGGTGAGGTTAACCGACTAAAAGGGATAAGTGTCCATATCTATTGAACCAAGCAAGATAGAAAAATTCTCTTTTTGCAGATGATAGGTTTTTATGCTTATATTAATCCACAAGCTGACCCAAGGCTCTATCTTTAATGGTTCAATTTCTACGTCATAGTGGTTGGGGTTAACCGACTAAAAGGGATAAGTGTCCATATCTATTCTGGGTGAGGTTAACCGACTAAAAGGGATAAGTGTCCATATCTATTGAACCAAGCAAGATAGAACGATTTTCTTATTGCAGATGATTGGTTTTTATGCGTATATTAATCCACAAGCAGATCAAAGGCTCTATCTTTATTAATGGTTCAATTTCTACGTCATAGTGGGTGGGGTTAACCGACTAAAAGGAATAAGTATACATATCTATTGAACCAAGCAAGATAGAATCGAATTTTTTTTGCAGATGGTAGTTTTTTATGTGTATATTCATCCACAAGCTGATCCAAGGTTCTATCGCTAACGGTTCAATTTCTATGTTATACTGGGTTGGGTTAACCGACTAAAAGGGATAAGTATACTAATCTATTGAACCAAGCAAGATAGAATCGAATTTATTTTTGCAGATGGTAGGTTTTTATGTGTATATTAATCCACAGGCTGATCCAAGATTCTATCGTTAACGGTTCAATTTCTACGTCATACTGGGTGGGATTAACCGACTAAAAGGGATAAGTGTCCATATAT